>NW_008616806.1:0-1361 GCF_000691845.1 Merops nubicus | reverse complement strand
GAGATACAAACGTCTGCTTCTGAATCACAATGGTGGTTCTCTGGGAGGTCTCATGAGGCTGCTCCAGGGCTTTAAATACTGTTGCTCCGATTATTAAATACATGACGACCACCAGAAAAATTGTTGAGACTGTTTTCCATTTCATAACATTAATAGCTGAATCACTTTCCTCCCGTGAAGTGAGCACGGTAGGCTTGGTGGAAAACGATAATCTTGGTTTGGAGTTCTGAGTGGCCGATTTGGGATCCAGCAAGTCAGGTGCCGCCACTGGGAAAACAGAAAAAGAAAGTCAATTTTTAGAGTGCTACTCAGATTTCGTTACATGAACTTCTTCCCAAGAGATCACAGGAAATTCTGTTGCTTCTAACCAGAATTCTTAAACTGGTGAATTTTTCCCTTAAATCCCATGCCACCTTGCAACACATCTGCTGCTCTGATAAAGCATTACCCATTTTACACACATACACATTTTGTGACCTTTTCTATACGTGTCTGTCCCCTTATGATATTCAGTAATTTCCAAAATTCAGATTTCCCCTACAGTTTTGCATTTCATTACATTGTTATAAGCTGGTATTTTGCTTCTGAGAGTCTTTACATCCACTGCTCTCTTAAGCACCGCTAAGCAGCTTTCCAGCTGTGTTTTACCTCAGCATTAGTAGCAGGAAAATACAAACCCTTCTTTCTCTCACCTATTTTATCCTACACTCCAACAAATGTGCTCCGAGAACAGTTGCACGATCACTTCCGAGCTCCCCAGGCACAACCATAAAACTGATACATTTCTCACCATATCGGTCTTTAAAGCGTTAATTGCGTGTCAATTACACCTTCAGAAAACACCACTAAAACCTATGTGTGCTTACTGGAAAAGTCACCCATTTGTTAGGATGTCTATTTTTATTTACAGCTCCAGAAAACCACCGGGGTAAAGAGCAGCTGAATGTGTTACCAAGTATCCTGGTAACTCATGTGACTACCAGCAACTACATGGGCACTTAAAATAAAAATCACCACATCGAGTGCAGGTAAAGGGAAGACGGCCACAGCAGTCGACCACAGAAGCTATATTTAAAATGCTTTGAATCGCAAGTACATTTAAACGACCACGACACCACTTCCAGCTGTTGGTGGGTAAAGCCCAGATCTATATCTAGTGGAAAGTCTCCCTCCGGACAGCAGAGGTGCAACATGTCCTCAGCGAGGGTTGTGGTGGGGTGACACTCGGCAGGGTCAACCCCTGGGCACCTCGGCGCCTGGAGCAGGGGACAGAAGGGAGAGAGGCAACCCCTGGTCCGGGCCGAGCGGGGACCGGGGCACCCCGAACGGCCCCCCTGCATTCACCCCCCGCGGGCCCGGTG
>NW_008616805.1:4909-37482 GCF_000691845.1 Merops nubicus | reverse complement strand
TTTGTTTGTTTTGTTGTTTTGTTTTGTCTTGTTTTGGTTTTAATGGCATCTTAAAGTTGATGTTTGCAATAGGTGTGTATTATAAAACCACTGTGGAAGGTGGAATGACTTTGCCCAAATGGCATAATTAGACATATTGTGATCTTTTAAAAAAGGGAAATTCCATCTTTAGCTCTTCCTCATCTCCTTAACTGTACAAATAGTCTCTGAAACACAAACACAGCAGTAGACTTGGGCAAACTGATTCAGTTTATAAGAAATGGAGAAAAAAAACCACCAACAACACAACTTTTACAATACTTTTAATTAGTGTGATCTTTTTACTTTTTTTTTTTTTTTTTTTTTTTTTTTTTTTATAGCACTATGTAAATGCCTACATCCCTGCTTATCAGCTAGTCTCTTCCTCTCAAACGCACAATGAGCAGAAAGCAAAGAGAGCAGTAACCTCTGGAAAGGAGCTCTGGGAACTAGTGCTCCTTTTAACATCTTAATGAGAGCGGAAAAAGTGAGGTGATGAAACCTTGCATACCCTGACTTTGAGCCCAGATTGCTTAGAATGTTGGGGATTGCTGAAAGAGAGGGTTTCTCCTTACCCAAGCCACTGGGGATCAGAGAAAGAAGTCTGATGTTAAAGAATAACAAGGGAGGGATCTACAACTCTGTCCCTAGGGAAGGAGGAGAGTGATGACCCTGTCATGCTTTCCTGCACAAAGCCCTGGGAGTGTGTGCCATGCATGAGGCTGATGAGATCAGTTGTGCCTGTGTGTGTGTATGGCAAGGTCAGCAAAGCCCATTAATCAGTCCTGGAGGAGGGAGTGATATACTGCTTCCAGTTCATCATGATAAACAAGTTCTTAATCTTCTCTTTCCTGACCTACTCTGAAGCAGAAGAGAACAGGGAGAAGTTTGGCTTTAGTCCCATCAGTACAAACACTTTTTCCCTGGGCTGGATAAAGCACCTTGCCTTGTGCAGTACAAGGGAACAGATAGGCTGCATGAGTTACTCAAGTAGGAGGACACCTAAAACCCAGACCATCCTGCTCCCTCTGACATTCAAAAGGGTTCAGATGACATCTGCTCTGTTTCCCACATCCCTCTACACATATTTATCCAACAGACATATACCTAAAGTATATCAGGAAATGTTTTCAAAACTGTATTTTTCTATAAGAAAGTTATTTTGCTCACCTTTATTTTAATCTGAAGATGATCATCTAATAACTAAGATTTGTTTCACTTAGTCTTTCCTAAAAATACTATGAATAGCCAAAAGAAATTCATGATTGAATTGCTGACTGCTTTTCTTCCTGACGTGTATTTGCTTGTGTATTGATTCTTCAATATTTTAAAGATATTTTGTTCAAGGGCTGTTCCTGATTCTTTAAACTTTTGCCTGTAGTGGTGTTGAAATTTGCTTTGTCTATGTGTTTGTGCATCTTCACTACTTATGAAATGGAATTAAGAAACCAAATCTGATCTTATATTATATGATTTATGAACTGGCTGTGAATAAATGTGTCCAGGAAATAGTAATGATTTTAGACATTGCACCTAAAATTGCCTTCTACAGAAGCAGAATAGTAATTTATTTACCAGTTTTGAAGTATAGCTTTAACAACAAGCTCTTGGTTGTAAAATACAGTTTCTGTTTAGTACATTTCAGTGCACAATGTGTTGTGTTCACTGGTACAGCTTCTTAACTGCTAGTACCAAGGGTTCACTTAGGGTAAAGCCACTGAATTGAGACAGTTCATTTGTGCTTGATATCTCACTAATTAAAGAGGAAAGCGTGCTGTGAGAGACAACTGCTCCTGTCTCTCTTCTCATACCATGTCTCTGCCACGGGGCTAATGGAGCAATTCTGTGTTTCAGTCCAGAAGCAGACTTTCTTGTAATTGTCTGCAGTCTCATACTAAATGCTTCATCCAATATATAAATTTTAGCTTTAGCTCATTTCCTCCACTTCAATACACTGTGTGCTCAGAGATGTAATTAAAAACTAGTGCTGTTGTCTAATATAAGTTTAGCCTAGCAAAAAATCATTCACCATCTGGAGGCTAGGCTATAAAGAAAGATAATCTAAAAAGAAAAACATATTGGTATTTTATTTCCTCTGAAATATACAGCCTTTCATTTTCATTTGTTTGTTATATATCAGGAGTGATTCTACTGTATAGTCATTAGAATTGTATATTAATATGTACTTGTATACTAATGTGACTTGTGTGAGGCTGGTTGCACAGAAGAGAGGAAAAATGAAAAGCAATAAAAAGAGAATACTCAAATTCTTTTACCCAGTCTTTTGAACTGCTTTCTAAAGAAGCATCTGGTCTGGCCAAACTATAATAGGAGATAAAACTTTGTTCAGCCTGATATAACTGAGAAAAGGCAGCAACAAAACACATTTGGATTATTTCACCCAATGGAAAACAATGTAGAGCAGAAAGAGCATTCTTGTTAACTGTGTGTTTTATCATGGGTCTCATGATATTTAGCTTCATCCTATAAAAAAAAAAAAAAGTCCAAGAAAATCTCTGATTTCTCAAGGCTTGTGAAAATTTTTCCTTTGTTTAGTTTTGTGTTTTCATTAGCTCATTCCTGGTGTTGGCAGAAAAACCCCAACTGTTAAAATGAAATGCACATTCTCAGAAGGCAAATAAAAGAATGAATGATTTTAAAATCTCATTGTTTTTTCTGCCTAGATTGTGATTTTAGGTCATGGTAGAGGAAGTGTTGTATGACTTTTATACACTTTAGTCTGGCCTTACTGCAATACAAACTCCAGAGCTAAAGCCCCTGGGGAGGCAATTAGGTGCTACAGCTGGACCAACCTCATGGCTCACTGCTGCTAAGAGGCAAAAGCCCTTTTCTCTTTCCCATTCCCCTTTTTTTTTGCAGCCCTGTCCTTGTCTTTCTACAGATTTTGGCACATGGATTTAGCTTGCTAACATAGAAGCAAAGACTTCACTCTCTTTGCACTGAATTAGCTTTCTGACACATTAGCAAGCTGAACTATCTCACCATGGGAGCTGATCAGCACACAAGTGTGTGCTAGGGAAAGCATTTGGCACCCACCTATTTGCCAGTGTGCCAAATAGGAACATTTGTCTTGATTTAAGGGGTAAAGGGGCTAGATTTAGTTGTAATAGCTAACTTCACCTTGAGAAGCACAAGTCATTTGACTTGAACAGAGTAGTAAAATTAATAAACCCTTGATGCCTGCTGGTAATAAAAACACTGGTAATTTGGACATCTAGGTTTTTTCTGACTCTTTCTGAATTTTCTCCTTTTTAAACGAGTCTTCTGATGCTTTTTCTGCCTGTTCATATATATCCCTAAATGAACCCGCTTGTAGAGCTCCTGACCAGTTTCTCTGTGTTGTGGATGGTTTTCTTTTCAGGTGCCCTTTCTATGGACAGCTTTCATGGTAGCTGTCTAGTTGATAAAACTATTGCAAGAGAAGCTTGCTGTAGGGTTATTAGGGTTTGCTCCCATGAAAACATAATTCTGAAGAAAAAAATTTAAAAAAATTGAGTACTAAGTAGGAAAGTCTAAGGAAACAACTGGCAGTGCCAAGATATCTTTTCATTTTGAAACAAGACTATTCATGCAAAGAAAAAGAAAATTTGCAATAAAGTTTACATGCTCCCAGGCAAAAACTCAGAGACAGAGAAACTGCGTATCTGTCTTTGTTCACTACGTAACATTTTATTTCCTCTCCATATTTTTCCTCAGAGAGAAGACTCTACGTCTGAGGGATAGTTTTGGAAATTGACTTTTCACTTCAAGAAATGAGAGAAGCACACTTGTAAATAGTTGAATGACCTTAAAAACACATTGATAAAAGGAAAGCACATACTAATCCCTGCTCTTTCAGCATTTATTTTCAGCTTCCTTGTCAAGTTGGGAATTGCCATCACTAAAGCAGCACCTCTAAGTTTCAGATCTTATATCAAAGGTATTCAAATTAGATATTCCAGTTGTGACACATGCCCTTTTATTATTTTAAAGTGATTGATATCTTGCTGGAGGCGACAGTACCTATAAAATGTTATGCATCTTTTGAACAATTCCTGTTGTTTCTGCTTTAAATAGTATGGTACTTAGAGTGGAAAATGGCCAGACAAATTATTTGTGTTTCTATATACATCATTCCTAGATACGTGGGTACTGTAGAGGTCTCTACAGTACTGCACATACAAACACATGAATATATATTAAAATTTGCATAGATACATATATATGTAAGGTTGTCTAAAAAAACCTCCGTAGTGACACATGCATTATACAGCCTGACTTAGAACACTTTTTTTACATTTTTTTTTTTTAATATCTGCAAAGAGGTAGGAGTAAACAATAAAATAGGTCCAAAAGAAATGTTCCCTTTAATATCCCTGATCATACTACTGGGGAAATGTAAGGGAGTAGACCACTGGCAGCAATTTGGTTCACATTCTTCCTAAGCAGCATCTCCAGTTGTCGCTGTCAGAAGGGTAGCATTGGACATAAACAGTATATTAGTCTGACACAATAACATGTTTCTTATGATGCAAATCGAACCAAGACTGTGTTTTCTGTACGAGATAGGAACTTAAAAATCAGGCTGTGGCAATTAGTTTGTAGGAGGTTGTAGATTTTTATTTGACGTCTCAGTTTCCCTACCTTAAGAAATTACTTTGCAAAAGGTTTTTCTATAGGAATACACTTTCTAAACTGTGAAAGAACAAAAAGTTTTTCAAAAACTAACACTGTTAATTTTTTTTTTTCCATATAAAATTATGGAGGGAAGGATTTTCTAGCAATGTTGTCCATGCTGAGTCTGAAACAAATTTGCAATAGCCCACATGTGAAACTCATTTTTCAGAGGAATACTTTAAAAGTACCATACAAAGATTACTTCCATTGTTATTCTTCCATAAAAGTGACTGTCAAACATACTGTATATAACTGTACTGTCCTGCCATTTTGATTTGAATCTATATTTTCCTACTTTAGCAGCACCTCTTTTTGAAAGTCTTTTTCACTATCACAGCAATCTTTCAAACATCATAGAGATTAGCAAGACAGTTACAAAAATTGTAAAGCTAGCAAACCACATTATCTCATTTAAACATTATTAGGAAAAAAGATCTGATTTGAATAGAAAAGATTCAACTTCCAATGAAAAAGTGAATGAACTCAAGAGCTCATTTCATTTTGACCCCTTGTAACTGGGACTCCCTTCCCTGCTCTGTCCTCAGTTGAGTCATATGAATCTATATCTCTCATCTTGTAAGAGATCAGTGTGGAGGAGCATGTTTTCATTTTCCCATGAAAAATGCTTCGCAACATTGCAAACAGTCCCAGGACTATTGAAGCTGGATTTTTTTCCAAGTCTATGATTTGTCAGCATATTTTCATTTACCCCAGATAATATATCCATAAACATCTCTCTAACATTAAGTTCTTCAATAAAGTTACATAATTAATGTATACTTGAGTCTGAAATCAAACCTGATAAACACAAGATTAGTTCAGTTCTGTGTAATATATCTGGGGTTTTTGCCAAAGAACTACTATAACAAAAATGCTTGGTGGGTTGTACTGTTTAAGAGAGTTGGTCTTTACCATCATTGCCAAATTAAAGGCCATTTTAACAGTCTTTGCTTCTAACCCAGAACACACTTGGTGGCCTAAATTTGCTAGAGCCAAGAAAATGTCTTCAAGATTATTTGATTTGATTTTAAGAGCAAAAGTGGATGCTTAATGTTTACCACATTATAATTTCTTAAACAATTACAAGCAAAATGATGGAAAGCTGGCTCGGGCTCTGCTCCATTCTTTGTTGAAGCATGCTTTATTGAATGAGAAAGTGTTTGGAGAACTTCCATTAGAAAGTAGAGGTACTGAAATGCGGGGCTCTTGAAAGTAGAAAACCACAGTGATTTGAATTGCCACTGACTATACATTAACATTAGTGAGAATATTCTTGCTTTGATTCTGTGTCAGTGATGAAAATCCAGGCAGAAGAAAAAAGGAGTGACATTGGAGGAAATGATGGTCCCACGAAAACTGTTTACATTAAGGCAATCTCATCAAATTCCATTGTGTTATATGTAAAATGTACTTTGACAAATACTTGTGCACCAAGCAAGTTCATGGCAAGAATATAGACCTCAATGCTGGCTCATATACAGCCTTGCTCCAGATGAATCTGTTGTTGAAATTAGGCTGCTTTTGCTATCAGTACTGTCATTTTGAATACTGGCTTTAGTGACTCCAAACAAAGCTGCTGTTAATAGTTAAGACATCCCCTCTGTTTTCAGACAGAATGATAAATGCTTAGTTAAAAGTTATTCATGCTCTTGTATAATTTTTTTTTTCAGCTTCTTCATGTCATTGTAAAGCTTCAGCTCAAAGAAAAAGATCTTATAAATATGATCTCTTCACAAAAGTTTTTTTCTTGTATATAGAATAGTCTAGTCAGTGAACAGTGGAGAGGTAACTGAATGAGTTCTAGAGGGAAAAGAAGAGAAAAAAATGATTAATTCTCCTGTGTGTGAACATTCAGGGGTAAGACTGAAGCAACTAATTTTACTTTAACAAACTGTCTTTGATAACTATTTTTAGTTCTACCCTGTAGGCAAAGTAGATAGAAGCAAACTTAGAACAGAAATATTTCCTGCAGGTATACGGCAAATACCAGTCCTGTAAGAACCTGTTTAGAATTTGCTGGAAAGTTTATGCATACTGTGCCCATGCAATTATATTTTTACTATGTTTTGAAAGATTAGCTGAAGGTGAAATTTCAACAAAAACTCATGTGGAATTTTCCATCCCTTTTTATCAGCTCTTCCAGTCAGTTTTGTTGATAGGTGCTCTCCAAAACAGTCTCACTGCTATTCCAGAATGGCTGATTGATATGTAAGTGAAATCTGTATTGCAGACAAGGGCCTTCCTGAACCTCACAGCATATGCACTAGAGGGATGCTCTGTGCATGTATATGGTGGGCATTTGAACCGCTAATCTTCTAAAAAGTTGCTAGATCAATGCACAGCATTACAGCCAGGAACCAAACCACTGCAAAGGGTAGGTTTAAAAACAGTTTTCCTCTGTGCAGAAGCAGACAGGCTCCTCCATGCAGCAAATCAGTGAAGGATAGACCTGTGAGACTGATGAGATGTGAAAGGTGAGGAGCGCTGAAACATGAGAATATAATGGGACATATATAAAGCTATATAGAATGGAGGGAGGCAAAAGCCTCCATTAGGGTGGAGTGGCACAGGTTACTATACTAACCTGTTTAAAAACAGATTTGTCCAAAGTATAGGTTTTTTCCTTCTCTCTTATTTTTGTAATGGATTTTTGCTTTCTAATATCGTGTAGAACAGCAGTAGACAAAGAACTATTTAGAAATTCTATGTCTTCCTTGTATAGAAAACCCCATTTGCAACCACTGTTGAAGTCTGAATTGCAGGATCAGACCAATAACTCCACAGCAGGGTTTTTCAAACAGTGGCCTAGTGTTAGCTCCTGTATACCACTTAACTAGAAAGCAGACCTAAAATGTAGACAAAAGTATTCACTAAACTTTGCCACAATATCAATCAAAGTCCTAAAGAATTTTGACCTGATGTAGTATCCATATAATGTAAAAACAGATTTGAGAAGGAAGACAGACATCCAACTGCAGAAGCACTTTTTATGTTGTGTAGTGCAATTTGAACATTTTAAAGGTGCTCATTTGATTCTGCAATCACATTATATTCGGGATCAGGAAGCTGGTTTTATCAAAGTTACACAAATAAGTAGCGTAACTCCTAATTTCATGGACCTTTCTGTGAGATGAGTGATATATGTCAGTATGGTAGTCAGTCAAACTGCCTGCTCAGTTGCTAATAAAGATCAATAAATGTTTCTGCTGAACATACCCTATTGTCATGATCAAATCAGGCTCATATTTAAATGATATGCCAGGTTTTCACCCATTCTGCCTGCATCATCTAAGACAAAGGTGCTTATCTTTGCTAGAGGCTTAAGATATTTGAGTTGAAAATGCAATCTGTTGCCAAAATTAAGGTGAAAATGATCCCTACTGTCCTAGTGACCATATATGTTATCTAGCAAGAATGGAAAGGGACTAGAGTTTCTTTTCAAAGTGGTGAAAAAGCTCCAAAGGATGAAGGAAGTGGTCAGTTTTGCTTATTCACCTTACCTATAACTGTCTTGGCAAAGCCCTAGAGGTGACATAAGGTTTCTGACTATGAGGTGCCACGTTCTGATACGTTTGAAGTGCTGCCTTCAGGTACAGCTGAAGCTTCTTCAAATAACCAGACTGTCCTGTGTCGTTATAAATGCCTTGTCTAAACTTTAAAAATAGAACAGTTTGACATTGTTCTGAAGGGGGGGACTAATGCCTTTACCGTACTTCCCAGACTTGCAAGAGTTGTTTTTATACTATAGCTTTTTTAAAATTATTATTTTTATTTATTTTTAAGAGTAGTCTGATTGGCTACAAAGGGCATAGTTTGTCTACCTTCCAGGCAGTCAAACTTTCCCATGGCCTGTCCCCACATTCACTGCAATAGGAGTTGTTTTGTTTTCATTGAAGAAGCCATTGCTCTGTGAGGCTGCAGCAATAGCATACAAACATTCATCTGCCTCAGTTTGTGAGAATTCATCCAGTGTCTGCTTGGATAGTAAACATTTTATATGGCTGTCCCAGTGGAGACAGAATACTTGTGGGTTTTTCTGGAATGGGGGAAGAGAACATTAAAGAAAAAGTAAAAGTCTTTCAGGGGTTAGGTCTGCAAAGAGTATTAATTTTTGTTTTGACCTCCATAGTGCTTGGACAAATAAACTCTTTAGTTTTGGAGTCTAGAAGAAGATTAACATGCTCATTAGGTTCAAGCCAAGTCATTTAGGCCATCAGTTTCAGTTTCAACTAGTGCTGTTTCCATAAAAAAGTTTTGTTCATAGAACTATGTTTGGGACAAACTGCTGTAAAGCCAGGGCAACCTATACAGTGAAAAGAAGGGGTTCACATCCACTTTGCCTGTTAGAAAAGCTGCTAGATCTGCATGATTTTTCAGGTGCAGGATGAAGAAAGCCAGGGAACCTGAAGCCTTTCACAGAATTCTGCAGCCAAAGAGTCATCGAAGGAGGGAGGCAGGTGGTGTCAGTGCAAAATTCTCTATAGGGTGGTGAGGAAGGCTGCACAGGGTAATAGTCATCATCACTTTTGAAATGGTTTAATACAATAATTCTGAACATATCTTCAGAAAAATGTGTCAGCACTTAAAATCAGAGCTGTGGAAACTCAGTGGGGGAAAAAATCCTTCTGGCAAGAAGCTTGCATTTATTTTGTTTTGTATTTTTCTCTAAAAGAAGTGCAAAATCTCTTTCAACTTTGTGAAGCTGAGCACAGCTGCAATAAAGACCACAGATTTCAGACGCAAAATAAAAATATAAAAACTAGTGGTTTCAGAGCCAAACAATGGGTCTTAATATTTTTTGTCATCATTGCAGAAGGGATCATATAAAGCAGAAGGAATATGGATGTTACAAGTCATGACCTTTGAGCTTGCTTGACAGTTCAGTGTTTTCTAGCACAAATATGGAACTACCTCTGTAAGGGTCAGAGTTTCATGTGATATCAACCAAGGCTAAATGAAGAAAGTGGAAGAGGGCTTTCCTGTTGGTGAATGAATTTTTCATTACCAATGCCCACTTTCACTGAGTTGTTGCTCTGTTGAGCACTCATCCATGACACGCCTGAAGTTAATTATGTTGCTTAAACTATTCAATTTGATTAAACACTGAGACTTTGCCAGACAAGGATGCTGGTGCTGCATATAAAATAATTTGATAGTTTGAGTACCAGAATCTCAAGGGTTTCTGAGCTTTAAAAACCCATTCACAGTTTCTGTAGCAATAGGATAAGTGTTAATGGCTTTAAACTAAAAGAGGGCAGACTTAGAATACATATAAGGAAGAATTCTTTTATTATGACAGTGGTCAAACACTGGAACAGGTTGCCCGGAGGGGTGGCAGGTGCCACCATTCAAGGTCAGGTCAGACAGAGCTCTGAGAAACCTGATCTTCTTGAAGATATCCTTGCTCATTGCAGAGGGATTGGACTAGATGACATTTACAACTTTACAGGTCGCTTCCAAGCCAAACAATTCTATGGTTTTATGTTTTCCCAACCATGGGAATCTAGCTGCAGAAGCCAACATACTTCATAAAGGTAGGTAACAAATCATCCTGGTGGTGGTTTTGTGCATTTGTTTGTGTGTGTATGGGGTGGGTTTGTTTTTGTTTTTGTTTTTTTTTGTTTGTTTTGTTTTGTTTTGTTTTGTTTTTTTAATTTTTGTTTTGTGTGTGTGTGTGTGTGTGTTGTTGGTTGGTTGGTTGTTTTTTGGGTTTTTTTTGTGTTTTTTGGTTGGTTGGTTTTTGGTTGGTTTGTTTGTTTTTCTTTTAATGAGCGAAGAGGAGAGAAGAGAAACAGGGCTTTTGTCCAAAGTTACAAAACTAGTCAAGAATGGAAAGATTCACTAGCAGCATGCAAGTGTCCTGAATCCCACAGCCCAAGAAAACTAAGGAGTTAGAGTACTGGAATGAGTTAGATATTTCTCAGAAAGGTGCAAGGGGTTTGTGGTGTGTACACTTGCAATAATTCCAGCTGCAGAATAAGCACAGGCATCCATCTTGGGTTTACATCATGTAACCTATTAAGAACTTACCTTCCTATGTAACAGAGCAATCTGAAAAAAAAAAAAAAAAAAAAAAGTTTTTTCGTTGATTTCTTTTTCCATTGTATAAAAATGTTTAGGGATATTACATAAAAACCCTACATGATCCTGAAGAGTAACATGAGCAAAAGTACTGTATTTATACAGCAGTAATGGGGTGAATCCAGCTCAGGCAGAGCTCTGGCCATCGTATCTTGTATCTCTGACTCTTAAACCAGCCCTTGAAACTCCTAATACGATAATTCAAAACACAGTATGTAGTCTGGTTGATGAGACAGACAGAGTCATGAACATTTTCCCCTGTGACTGTCCATACAGGCTTAGACAATTACAGGAATGAAGCTTTTTGAAATATTTGTCATTGTGTCTACATCTCTGCATTGACTTCAATAAAACCAGGTTTTCCACATCATGAAATAGAATGAAAGTTGAACTCTCATTGTTTTAATGTAGTCTGATAGTTTCTGACCACCTCCAAACCAGGAGCATCTAGGAAAATATTAATAAACTGAGGTTCTTATATAAAAATAGAAACCAATGGGAGCTGAGTACTATGGTGACATTTAATTTAGTTTTATAAAGAAGAATTACAACAGCATCGTTCAAAAGTGACAAATATTTTTTGTGTCTGCAGATGCCTTTAGATGAATCACAGTTCAGATATTTATGGCTTTGGAAAACACAAAACATGAAACAAAACCTAGACAAACCTTTTGTGAAAAGCATTTCTATAACTATAATATCAAATATTTTCTGAAGAATTGATTGACTTTCATGTCACATAAATACATGGAAGTCCAGAATAAGGTGGTTCACCATCATAAGCTGCTTGAGTGTGGTGTTCTTGTACACCACTCACAGTGATAGCACAGAGCAAGTTCTGCTTAGTGAATGATGTTGTTTCCTCACTTTCAGTTGATGATAAATAGTTTAACTCCAACAAGCTCTCAGAAATTCATCACTTAAACAGATAGACACTATAGGAAATAAAATAGCAAAGAACACACAAAAAAAACCACCAAACAACAACAACAACAACAACAACAACAACAACAACAACAACCACCACCAAACAAAAAAACAACAAACAAACAAAAACAAACAAACAAACAAACAAACAAACAAACCCACCAGAAAATACAAAGTGGAATTTTAGACATATTTATTTACAACCATACATTCTAACAACCTCTAAATCATCTTCAAAATAATTTTTGGCAAAATGCCTGTTGCTCAATATTCAATAAATTTTGTTTTCTCTCACAACTAAGCAACATATTATGACATTCACATAGGCAGGATGTGTTTGTCAGAGGCAGACACTCAATTACAGCCTTTCTTGGACCATGTTTCTGAAGGGTGTTCTACTACAGGGATAGATTCAGAGTTGTTTTGACAGATCCACACTAAAGTAAAAAGTCTGGCTCATGGAACCACAGTGCTTGCTTGCTTAATGCCTAGTATGGCTTCCTAGCAGTAGATTAAAAATAGTAGAACTTGGCTTTACATACAGAAATAAAAATTGCTATGATGGAAGGAAATCTTTTTGCGTTGGCGGTGTTATTTTGAATAAAAGAGATTTTTTTATTAGTGTTTTTTTTTAATCACAGTATGAACCTCAAAAAGGCGTTGGCCTTTTATTTTAAGCGGAAGAACTGAAATGTTAATGGTGATACCATCTAAAACTGCTGCAAGCTGTCTGCAAAGTGAATGCCAAAACTGCATACAGGGTTCTAAAGTTAGACATATACATTCTCATCTGTTTTGGCATTTTTATAAGCCTGTTCTCAGAGTGCTGAGAGCCTCCTGATTGTGCTCAGATAATGGAAGCTGCATTTCTGAATATCAATGCTTATGTGCCAAAATGTGGTTGTCCTGTCCTGGCTATCTGCAAACAGAAAACTAAGGTAGCTCTAAATAGTACTTGAAAATATACTTATTTTGCTGACAGAAGCATTCAGCTGTGCTCGTATAATCTGTGGCCTGTGTCACATATGTGTAAGTCCAGTTATGGTATGCTATGGTAATGTTATGAAACTTTTTTTTTTTCTCAAAATATTGGGGCCTGGATCAAAATGAAATTTACACTGTGTTCTTAGAGAATAATTTATATTGCCTCTCACCCTCACAATAAAAATCTAGTGTAGTGAAAACCTCTATAAAATTTTTCTAACCTCTAAAAATGGCTGCTACCTAATGTGAATGTCAAGCAAATTCTTTATGACACATCTAACCCCTTCATAGTATGTTGACGTAATTAAAATATATCTGCATTCTCTGAAATGAAAGAGGTATAACGTGACTAAACTAATCATTGAGAATGTTGTTCAAATGCATTTCTATCAAATAAGAATATGAAAGGACTGCAGCAATGCCCTGGGATTTCACATTTGCTGCTAAGCTCTGCAGAATAAATACTAAGGTAGTGAAAAAAGAAATCAAACCCTTCTTCTACCTTATGAAGTCCTAGGTTTAAAACAAAAAATGTGTTTTGTTAAGTTTAGTAAGTCAGGAGTTCTGTTTCCACCCTATAAACAGTTCTGGGTAACGAATATGCAAATATCCTAAGTTCCATATTCATAAAAGCTCCCAGGCATGGAAAATGGCTCTCTCTGCCATCAGTTTCCTGTGTTGTGGTCTACCACCAGCTAAGTCACAGATACATATTACCTCATACTTCTGAATTCTCTTCACACTTGGTGGGAAGATACGCCAAAGAGACAGTGTAAAACTGGTGTTCATGAAGGCTGGGATGCCATGAACAGATAGATTTATAGCCACTAAGGGAAACATAGAGTGTCTAAGTTAGACGACCAAGTTAGGAAGAGGACTCCTTGGTTTCCTGACCATATGCCATGTCCAAATTGCCTCCATGAAGTGGTTCAAGAAGATCTGACCATCTAACTGTCCCAGACTACCCTTTAGACAGTTAAACCCCTTTCCATGGACTCATACAAAGAAACTTGATATCTGCATGCCTTACTCTACTCCACTGAAAGTTTGTTGGGTGAGCATGGGTTTAAAATCATCCAAGTAGATTTTTGATATCCATATAGAGCACTTTGATAAAAATGCACAGGAGATATTTGGGGTAGCAAAAGAAGTTCATTCACTTTAAACTAGAGCCTCCAAAGAAAATATGAACAGATTGATTGGGTGTGTGTCTCACAGGCAAGATTCTGAATGGCTGAAACTGTAGAATCCAAAAGGCTTAACACAGTTGCAAGAAACAACCACAAAAAAGACAAAACATTTTCACTGATACATCTTTTTTACAATCTCCTTGTCCTCTATCATCTCATCAGCATCATTCAGATGTTAGAGTTTTTAAATTAAATGTTACAGCATGTAAGAATTAATACTAGCTATGCCCATGCTGAGAAAATAGGCATTAAAAGTAACCTTTGACTTTTTGAAAAGAGTTACTTCATTATATTTGAATAGCCTAATAAATTACTCTGTATCAGGGAATTGCATTTTAGTGTGGAAACAATGACCTTGTAGACTGCTCTACATAAATTAAGGCTTGAGAGTAGTTTTCAAACCTAGTCTTCTGCTGTGCCCAGTTTATACCTCAGATCTATTGATAACAGTGTAGCCATTCCAGGCAAGCACCAGAGACATAGTAGAAAATATCTGCTTTGTTCCTGGTGTTAGTAGCAGATTGTACTACTAAGCAGAGCAGAAGGTTTTGAGATTGAGTGGGTTGTTCCTGAGCATACATGAGTCAGGACACAGTCTCTAAGAAAAGGAGAAGTAGAAAGGGTGTAAGAAAGCAAAAGAACTCTGGAGAAGCATAAAAGATTCTTTAATATATGCAATAGACGATGCCACTTTTTTCTACATGTGTTACAGTACACAAGAATGAGGTCACTGGGCAGCACACTGCAACACACCTAAGCTCGGAGGCACTCTTCCCAGCTACTAGAGCATATTCATGTCATCTGTGTGGAGAAGGAGACCCGTTATCGTCCAGAGCATAAGAAATAGAATCATAGAATCAATCATAGAATCACAAGGGTCGGAAAGGACCTCCAGGATCAAGTCCAACCTTCCTCCCAGCATTTCCCTAACCACCAGACCATAGCCTCAAGTGCTACATCTACTCATCTTTTGAACACCTCCAGGGATGATGACTCCACCACCTCCCTGAGCAGCTCGTTCCAGTGCCTAACCACTCTCTCAGGGAAGAAATTCTTCCTAATATCCAATCGAAACCTCCCCTGGCACAACTTAAGGCCATTTCCCTTTGTCATATCATGAGTAATTTGGGAGAAGAGACCAACACCAGCCTCACTACAACCTCCTTTTAGGTAGTAGTAGAGAGCAATAAGGTCTCTTCTCAGTCTCCTCTTCTCTAGACTAAACGACCCCAGTTCCCTCAGCCACTGCTCACAAGGCATGTTTTCCAGCCCTCTCACCAGCCTCGTTGCCCTTCTCTGGACCTGCTCCAGCACCTCCACGTCCTCCTTATCCTGTGATGCCTAAAACTGGAGGCAGGACATGAGGTGAGGTCTCATGAGTGCGAGTCCAGGGGCATGATCACCTCCCTACTCCTGCTGGTCACACTGTTTCTGATCCAGGCCAGGATGTTACCAAAAGAGACCCTACAGTTTACAGCCTGAATACAGTTCAAAATATGTAGTTCATTCTATGAATACACAAAACTGGAACAAATTAAACTAAACTCTAAGAGAATCACCTTCTGCTCTCTCTCCAGACCACAGTCTGACTTCAACCATCTCTTGAACTGATCTTCATTTTCAGAACATAATTCACTTATTCCCATGCAACTCTTTGTAAAAATCCAACCATGCAACATCTTTTCAGGGAATGGTAAAACTGTGTTGTTCACGAATGGGTCCCCAGTGCTGCAGAATTGTTGATGTGTTGTGTCTATTCTTGTATTCTGAAAGATTTCCACGTTAAGATTTGCTTAAGTAAAGTGAAAAATGATAGCAAAAAAACTCATTAGGTATGTTCCTACATGCCACAGAAGCCTTTAAGAGGAGCATATGTGTTCCTCATGTGACTCCCACATAGTGTGGAAAAGTACAACTTCCTGAGGTAAAACTGAAACTATTCTTAGTAATAAAATCCATTATGTGACGCCAGTAGTACCAAGATACATTCACTGCCCGAATCAGCACGACATAAATCAGTGTTAAACACTACAGCAAAGCAGCAGCTCTCATCAAGTGTCCCAAACAGATAATTTTCAGATAAACAGTGAGAAGAAATATACAGTAACACAATGCATAAGGCATCTGATGGGATAATACAGTATTTAACTCTGAAACAGACTGTGAAAAGACACAAATGCTTTCAGAAACAGCATAAGTGGTCCATTTAAACTTCCAATCCTTAAAGACATTTAGGAAAAAAGAAAAAAAAAAAAAACAAACAAACAAACAAAAAAAAAGGTGATACACTCTCACCTGTGTGAACCAGAATTTGAACTATTTGGACAATCTATCAGACCTCAGATTGAGTCCCACAGTGATCACCAGTAAATCTGTCACGATTTAGGGTCAGGGCTTCCCCTAAACCTATAACAGATGCTCTCTGTTAACCTCTCTCTCCCTTAATCCCTTTCTCTTCCTCTTTGGGAAGGGAGAAGGGTTAACAGAGAGTGTTTGTTATAGGTCTAGGGGCAGTCCAGATGCTAGACTGTGACATGCAGGTACTCCGTATTGTTCCCAGAATAGGATCCAAGTTATTAGTATGCAAATGGTAAGTATATATTTTAATATCAGTTTTCAAAGGTGTTTCTGGAACTATGGCTGGAAAACTTGCATGCTGATAGTATTCCAAAACATTCTGATTAGAAGTTTAGCACTCCATACCTAGTCTTTGTGTTTCACGAAATTGTATCTGGTTATATTTGAACAGTATCTACTGGTCTGGGTGAACATATAATTCCCTATTTTCCATCACCAAAGAGGAAAAGCAGAGCTAAAGTGCCTGAGGAATGTCAGGAATGAATGACCAATTATTTTAAATTGTATAGAAAAATCTGCTAGGATGAAGCTGGATTATGTTTCCTTTGCCTGGAGAAAAGACCAACAAGAGCAGCTTTTGTGATTAGCTCTTCCACATTGAAATTCGTGAAAAGGAAGACACAGCTAAGTAGTTCATAGGGTCTGTGATGTCCAGATTCAGATGAATTTTGGGCTTTGGGAGGTTTTGTTGTTGTTACTGTTGTTTTTATAACTCTCTATCACTTCTGGCATGCCTTCAGAGCATACAGCTAGTGATGAACCCAACCAACAGGAAACGTAATTTTTGGATATGGTAGTTTAGACATGGTTTGCTTAGTGCTCAGATTTTTCTGTATAGTATGTGTTCCGTCTTGCAGTATAGAATGTCATTGTATATCCTCTATCAAGACAGCACCAATTAGAATTATTTTAGCTTTTAAACTACTGTTATGAATTTAGAAGCTGCTGGATGTCAGAAGAACTTTTTTTTTGCAGAAGTAGTTGTCGCCTAAGGGACCATTTAAAGAAGTTATCTGGAAGAAAACATGAGTATGTTAGCATGCTTATCCAAACACACTCTGAGTTCTCCACTTGGCAGCTATTATGATCAAGGAAAACCTGGAGGACAAGTTACCAAATGCCAGGTCTTGTATAAAGCTGAATCTTGAAAGCAACTTCTTGTCTCAGGTTGAAACCATTATTTTGAAATTGAATTTTGAAGCTTCTTTCTTTCCACTAATTCAATGAAATACCTGACTGGAAGAAAGATAGAAATTCTGTTTTCATTGATTAAACAAAATAGTCACTGAAGCATGCAAATGCACTTTTTGCTAGCAAATCAGTGAAAGTTCTACTCTTGTGAGGATTTTTTTTTTCCCATTTAAAATAAAAAAGCAACTATGTAATCTATCATGTAGCCATCATAATCACTGTATATTTTATCCTATCACACTGCCAACTTTACTGCTTTGTTAAAATCAGTCCATGAATGGAAAGAAGCTGGGAGAGACAAGCTTGGGCAGATTGCATTACATTGGTACAGTGGGCAGGGAAAACAAAGAAGAATTTGCGGCCACATAGTTGCCATCTTTGGCAAAATGATTGTCCCTTCTTTTATGATTCTATGAATCATGATGTGTTTGGCAAGAATTGTTCACAAATTCCTTGGGATTATTGCAGGACAGAAAAACCACTTATAACTCTACTAATGAGTAGACCGATATGGCATCTTTCCCCGGTTAGACAATACAGCTGTCAGTGACCACTCCTCATTTATTCATGCTGCCATCATGTCTTGGCTCCTTTACAGCAGTTGTGATGCACTGCAGTAAACCTTGATGCTTCCTGTCAGAAGCTCCATCTAATCAAGAAAATTTGCAGCTTGTCTTCTCAAAAAGACAGGCATGGATTGTAGGTTCTGCTGTTTTATAGATGTGTTACTAGAAAAATACCCGCTTCTTCTCAAGCAAAGGTGTGTTTAATTAAGTCTATCAGCATCTTCTATGTTAACAAAATCAATGTGCTAACAAGAAACATACCAAAAATTATTACTGGAAAGTAAAAGTTTCCAGTATTAATCACCCTCAATGAAGAGGGTTTTTTCCAAATATGTATAATGTGAATTTCCCATCCTGTATCTTATAGCAATTTCCTGTCTTTTCACCATGCATATGTGAGAACAGTCTCAGTCAAATCTTCTCTATAAGGACTGATTCCATAGCTGAAGACAAAAACTAAATTAGCTCAGGCTGAACAAAACCAGCTTTTTCTGTCATCCTCTCCTTGTACATCAAAGGGAGTATGGGGTGCCCTGGGCAGACGCCTGTACGGGTGATGAGGGGGCAGAGACCCTGAGAACATGAAGTAACATTCCAAAATATCTGCCTAGGTGCAGACAGAAGTTAAAATAAATAATAAATCGTGGTGTTAGCAGCTTATAAATATCCAGCTCCTCCTTGCCTTTCACACACCAATGATCACTGGTCTATACAACTAAGGATTTTTCTGATAAAGCAGATGAAGAGGATAAATATAAGCAAGTAATATTGAGAGAAGTGACAGGTGAGTGTCTATGAATTACCTACTCCTCTGAGTACTATATAAAATTCTTCTCCAGCCAAAAAAAAAATAGCAGATGAAAGTCTTCTGGAGCACAGTCCCCAACTAAGCAGCTGGTACTGTGGAGTCTAGAGATTTCCACCCACTTCCTAGAGTAGTGACCATGACAGCCACCGTCATGAAAGGATGGTGGAGACTTTGGAAGTAGGAAAACATCAGAGAAGAAACTCAGTGGTGAGATTCTTTCCACAGGAATTGAATATATGGGTCAATTTTATCCAAGCAATAAAGAAATTTCTTGCCCTAGGTTATGGGAAAGCCTCTCTATGTGAGGCTTGTTTACTTGGATTTTGCATGTTAGAGTGGATTTGGCCCTGTGAGTCATTGTAACAGATGTTCTTTTGATCCTACATAATGAGAAATGCCAACAACCCCTCCACACACACACACACACCCCCCCAAAAAAATAATAAAAAAAGAGCTATCAGCTAACAGTTTATCTCATGTGCCATAAATGATAGGAAAATCAAACAATATAAAATGCAAGCACAAAGGATTTTGCTCAATAGATTCTAAAGTGTCTTTTCAATGATTAGGAGGTTTTATGCTTTTAGGGTGAAGTAGAATATATTTCTTGAAGAAGAAATGTTCTATCTGTTAATCTGCTTTTAACATATTACTTTACATCCCCCTGAGTGGTGAGGGTTCTTTGACAACAGCTAATTTTTGAGAAACATCAGGCACCAAATACTATCTCTGAGTCAAAAGTAGTATGTTAGAAAATAGATATAGGCATCAAAAGGTTTATTTGATTCTCTTTTAGAGTGAAAAACTTCCAAATAATATAAAAGTGAATTTATACTGGTCCTAACCAACTCCGAAGAACCTTTGCTTTCAAGAAACACTTTTGCTACCAAATCCAAGATGTTCTTTACATTTGAGCTATTATGTTATGTCAGGCTCTGGTCCAATGTAAATTCAGTCAAGTTAGAAGCCTCCAATAAGGGGCTTACAGAGCCAGGTATTGTAATATTTAATTCTCAGGAATTATATAACATCAAAAGGAATACCTGAATTCTTCAACAGAGGTTTTGTTCAAAAAATATGCATTATATATATGTTTAATGTGATCTTTTATCACCCTTTATGAGCACCACTTTGACTTTGGAGGAATATTTGGCAGGATATTTTATTGGTTTAAATGCATACACAACTGACATTAATTACTATAATAAATGTTTCATCATTTCCCCTCTGGTTATAGGGAAAAGAATGCATATCTATGTTCTTCTGCTGCATTGTAGAAAAAAGTTGAAAAATCACAAATGGATGTTGGAACAGTTTGCAGTTCTGGTGTAAGTGTTGTCAGTACTGTGCTGTCTTGCATGCTTGGATTCCCTGCAATGGCTTTAGGGCAAGGTTTGGTACTTGAGGGCTGCAAGAAAAATCCCCCTTCATTTACTCCCCTTCACAATTACCAATAAGCAACAAGCATATTAGATACTTGTGGAAGTGCTGAAGGGATTGCCCTGAGAGATGCTGAGCTCCCTGGAGTTGTTTCAACCATGTGCAGAGGATCAGGTTTGCTGATTTCATCTTAACTATACTGATGAGCAGGCCAAAGCACCTACATTGCTCGGGTATCATTGACAAATTTAGATGTTCAATATAAAGATTATGAAAAAAAAAAAAAATACAGGAGCAATCAGGAAGAAAATTGAAGATGCACAGGAAATAAGCTGAGATTTGTTTGATGTAGATCAGGACTGAACGTAGCTCTGATTTAACAAAGGACAAATGCTGGGGAAGGGACTGGGAAACTATTGGTACAACCATGCAATGTGAATTGCAAACATGGAGTTACTTATACCGGATATCTGTGTATGTTACAAAGTACAAATGATCATACCGATGGGAAAGGAAGCAGATTGACAGACACACCTGCAGCAGATGAGGGAACACTGGCAACATACTTTTTATCTGCATTTCATTAAAACAGGCTATGGTGAAAAGGCAAGTATATTTACAGTTTTATTCCCATAGAATGAATTTACTGCAAATTTTAATGAGAGCAAAACTTGACTGGTTTCTCTGATATTTAGAACACATTTGATTTCTGTGTCATTGGCTCAGTTGTTTCTTGGGGAAAGAGCTCACATGCAAGGCTTGGATGCGTATGATAAGAATAATAAGCATGGAAATAGTAACAGGAGTTATAGTCTCATGCAACTGCACAGCCAGCTTCTTCAGCTAAGTAGTCTTAATAATGAAAAGGGAATCAAATCAATAACTTAACAATTTATTTTGCAACTGTGTGAATGCTGTTGGTGACATGCAGCCCAAACTTAGCTTGCCTTATACTGTTCTATAATGGCAATAGCTTTGGTGAGAAATTTGGCCAAATAGCAGACATTCATAGTATCATAACTATCAAAATTACCACTCATAATGCCTTATAACTGACACTAGACATTCAAAAAACAATATAAAGATTTTCTACTGAGATGCTTTCTTATGAAAACAGTACTCAAGGCAGTTGGAAACTAGAACTTCCATTCTGTGGATAATTCAAACACTACAAAATGTTTGTTCCAATTTAAATTGGAACACAGAGTAAAGCTTTCTAGTGAAGCAAGACGTTTTTGAATACTAAAACTTGTGGTTCATCCAGCATTTGAGCTAAGAATATCATATGATGTTGATGATGATGAACAATGAAGTTTCAGGAGGATAAAAGCTGTTCATTGTTCAAATGTATTAAATTATATACTGTGGATTTTTTTCAACATTAAAACAATACAAATATCTATCAATGATTAACTTGAAGTACTTTTATTCTCTCAGAGACATATTTTCTGTTACTGAAACAGCAATATTGTTGGGATATGATTAGACTGAAAGTATCAATCAACATGTTCCAATGTAATGTTTCATTTTCAATGAAATGGCACTTTTTTATAAGCAAACCCTATTTCATTGAATTTCTGATCAACTGTATGTAGCAGAAAGCAGCTGGAGCATACACTAGCATGTGTGGTCTGCTGCAGACATTGGCAAAGGGATCAATACTCCAAAGCAGGGCATTTAATGATCTTTTAGTAGCCGTTTTATTGTTATCTTTCAACACTTACGTTAGGTTGAAACTCTTTCAGTCATGTTACTTGGTCAAGGTTGAGGAATTCTGTAGCAAAGTTAAGAAAATACTAACAGTGGTCTTTCAGAACTTGAATAATTACCTTATTTTAATACATAAAAGCATAATGTCAAATTGCATCTTTTGGAGCACCAGGACTGACAGTTGAGCATGGTTGACATGATGGAACAGCTTGTTCTTGCCACCATCTCAAAGCATGTTGAGGAAAGGATGCTTATCACGAGTAGTCAGCATGGATTCAACAAAGGGAATTCATGCTTGACTAATCTGGTAGCCTTTTATGATGGCACAACTAGATGGATAGATGAGGGGAGGGCAGTGGGTGTGGTGTATCTCAACTCCAGCAAAGCTTTCAATACTGTCTCCCATGGTATCCTTGCAGCCAAGCTTGAGAAGTGCAGTTTGGATGGTTGTGTGGTGAGAAGGATTGGAAACTGGCTGAAGAAAGAGCCCAGAGTGTTGTGGTCAGTGGAGCAGAGTCTAGTTGGAGACCTGTGTCTAGTGGTGTCCCCCAAGGGTCAGTTCTGGGTCCAGTGCTGTTCAGTATACTCATCAATGACCTGGACGAAGGGATAGAGTGTACCCTCAGAGTTTGCTGATGGCACAAAACTGGGAGGAGTGCCTGACACACCAGAAGGCTGTGTTGCCATCCAGCGTGACCTGGACAGGCTGGAAAGCTGGGCGGGGAGGAATTTAATGAAGTTCAACAAGGGCAAATGTAAACTACTGCACCTGGGGAAGAACAACACCATGTATCAGTACGGGCTGGGGGCTGATCTGTTGGAGAACAGCTCTGGGGAAAAACATCTAGAATTCATGGTGGACAAGGGGATGACCATGAGCCAACAATGCATCCTCGTGGCCAAGAAGGCCAACAGCATCCTGGGATGCATTAAAAAGAGTATGGCCAGCAGGTTAAGGGAGGTTCTCCCCCATCTCTGCTCTGTGCTAGTGAGGCCATATCCAGTTCTGGGCACCCCAGTTCAAGAAAGACAGGGAGCTGCTGGAAGTGAACTTGAACTGTGTCAGAGTGTTACCCTGAGATGCATACAGCCAACACACCTGACTCTTGTTTCCCTCATATTTTTTTGTTTCATCAGTAGTCCTGTAACACACTCTCAGGTCACAAAGTGGTCATGGGAGAACAACTGTGAAACCCTGCTCTGAGGAGAGTGCATATCATACCTCCTGCAACCCCATCTTTTCGTAGCTTTAGCTTAGGAAGTGTGGGAACCTGTTTACTGTGAGGGTGGCAGAGCCCTGGAACAAGCTGTCCAGAGAGGCTGTGGAATCTCATACTCTGGAGACATTCAAAACCTGCCTGGATGCGATCCTGTGTGACCTGATCTAGGGGATCCTGCTCTAGCAGGGGTTTTGGACTAGATGATCTTTCGAGGTCCCTTCCAACCCCTTCCAACCCCCTTCAGTGATTTGATGATTTGGTGACTCTGAACCAAATCAGGGGGCAGATGACCAGCCCTTCTCTTTGTGAGTGATTGCTCTGTCTTGCCAGCTTGTGTCCAAATATCTCATGGTGTATAGAAAGCATGTGTACATCTGGCCTTGCCAACTGTTTTTGCTGTGCCTTCTCTGTATAATCCCATTACAAACCAGGTGCTGGAGACAGAATTTTTATTAGTTGTAGGGTATTTTTCCTAATTTTGAGGGACAGCAGGATTGCTATCTAGAAGATTCAACATATGTTAAATTTCTAACATGAAGCAATTTGTAGAGTGTTGTCTACTGTTACCTTGGGTACTTCACTGTGATCTGTGTTGTAGCTTTGGCTTTAGGAGGCTGGTATTTTAGAAAAATCAACTTATTTTTCACTTCAGCTTCATTTTGTTTTCTCTACTATGTACCGGCCCCGTAAAATTAAGTCACAGAATCATAGAATGGTTTGGATTGGAAGGGACCTTAAACGTCATCAAATCCCAGCCCCCCTGGTATAAACAGGGACACCTCCCACTAGGCCAGGTTGCACAAGGCCCCATCCAACCTAGTTTTGAACAAATCCGGTGATGGAGCACCCACAGCTTCCCTGGGCAGCCTGTTCCTGTGGCTCACCACCCCAACAGTTAAAAATTTCTTCCTTACATATAATCTAAATCTACCCTCTTCCAGTTTGAAGAATCCAGTGTCCTATCACTTACAAGGCCTTGTAAAAAGCCCCTCCCCATCTTCCTTGTAGGCCCCCTTCAGATACTGGAAGGTTGCAGTAAGGTCTCTCTGAAGCCTCCTCTTTTCCAGGCTGAACAACCCCAGCTCTCTCAGCCCATTCTCATAGGAAAGGTGTTTCAGCTCTCAAATAGAGTAGAATAATCTTTGTAAATCATTCTACAATGTGTAGAGAAGTCCATGATGAGACTTTTTTTTTTATTATTATTACTAAGAATTTATCCCCTTTAGCAAGAATGCAAGTTTTTATGGAGAGTATGAGAGAAGGAATGTTTCAATTTCGCTTCACCATGATCATACAAGAAGAAAATTTCAACTGAGTATTTGGTAATTAGATAGACTCTTTAAATTAAACTATTAGAAACGGTATGGAAATGTAAAGATGCTAAGATAGTGAAAATAGAGAAAACGTCTGTTGAATTCAAGGAAGTCACAAATTGCAGAAAGTCAGATTTAGTGATTAATCAGAACAATTATTTCTTAACCACAGTGCTGGATAGCACTGATGAAAATTCCTAGAGTCAGTCACCTGTATTCCAGGAAGGCTGACTATTGGTCCAGAAATTGCAGTGGGAGTGCATACCTCTAGCAAGATAAGAGACAAAAAGTCACATATTCATTGCTTTAAAGCACCTGATCTTCATGTGAATATTTTTGGAATTACTGGAGGAATTAATTCTGGAGAAAATTATGCCAGAAATAATGGTCTGGTGACAAACAGGAAGGAAAAACTTCAAGACTGCAGAGCAGATAAACTAGGATTCGTTTGCTATACTGGCAAACAAATGCTTGCTCTTCTCAATATAGCCAGTTAAATTTTGATCAGTATTCATAGCCTGTAAAGGAAAAATCCCTACAGACTGGAATTTATGTTCTCCATGCAGGAGAAATGTTGTTCTAGCCATTTGTGCAGCCATGTAGGTAATACTGCAACCAAGGGTTTTACAAACTGATACATCACAGCACAGCTCAGTGAAAGGCTGTCGTGCTTCAGGAAGACCAGGACAGATGGATGACCATCTATCAATTTCAGTATTCAGTGCAGCTGAGCCGAGCCAGCTTCTTTGCACTGAAGTCTCTTCACTGTTTTTAAATGACTCCACAGAATGTAAGAAGAATAATTGAATAGATTGTTCCTGATTGTATAAACCAGCCTGGTTAAGAGGCTCTATTAAATCATTAGAATAACATTTGGAAGTTTAGCCACAATTCTGTCTCATCTTAGTGATTTAAATAAATATAATTTTCCTCTGTCTGACACTCCAGCAGTTTGGAGCAGGTGCTGGTTCTCTGCTGGGACTCGTAACATCATTCCCAGCTGTGTTCTTTATTTCTATTGGAACAAGTATCTGTTTTAATTCTGAAATAATTCACACAAAGCTGGAGGCTGTTCTTTGAATGTACAGGGTCTGAAGATTTTCTGTGTTTTGCCTGATATTAATTATTTTCTAAGTTTGTTTTGGCACTTTGCTGTGGTAATGAGTGTTTACCTTGAATTCCCTCCTGGCTACGCTCTGGAAGGAACAGGCACAAATGCAAGATATCAGTAGCAAATGAAATATATCAAATTAACTACATTCCATCCGTAAATTAATTTCATTAGCATATTAAAATTAATGTGACTCAAACAGAAATTGGTCTGATGAGTTTGGATCTGGTTTTTGATACCCCAGTATTTATTGTTTGACAGATTGAATATTTTGCTTCATGGGATATATTACATGGTCAAGGCTGGAGTCATGAATGAACTCTGGATCATTTTTTGGTGCCAGATAGCTGTACACAGTCCAATTTTAGTAACCCGTATCATGGTTCTGATCTTTCACTCACCTTTTTGCTTTGCTTATATGAAGGCAGAATACACTAACTATTCAGTGGTGAATAGTCTTTTTCCCAGTCCATTATCTTGATGAAATAAACCTAAATAAGACAAAGAATACGTATTAAATATTCTTGAGAATTCATAATTTTCAGTAGAAAAATCATTGTATTGCTGTTTGGATCAGAGCCTTCCCTTCTTAAGATAAAATTTATTACAGCTATTGGTACTGTTTTATGCTTCAAATGAGAAGAGCAACAATCATCTTTAAAATATGACAATTTGTTATTTCAAAGTAGAAAATATGAGGTTCATCACAACTTTTTTCCTGTATGCAATCAGTGTAATTCTCTAAATTTATGTAAAGCATCACTAATTTTTAACTGCATTTCATGGATTGGATTATTACATTGAAATTAAAAATGTCAAAGTAGGTCTTGTAGGATATTTTACTTTATGGCAATGTTTTACAGACTGTAATACCTCAGATGATTTAAAACCTTGGTCAACAGACATGTTTCTTAGACCTCAGGCTGAATTTATCTTATGCATAATGAAGCCCTATTCCTTAATCTGCTTGTAGAGTGCTGCTACAGAAATGCACATGCTTTAAAGGTGGAGTAGGAAAACTTTTGTCTTTACAACAATTAGCACCTATTCAGCTATGAATCATTTGGACTAGATGCTTAATACAATGACAGAGAGATGAAGCGACAAAGCTGGAACCACAATCTGTGGTAAAATTGCAGCCCTATCAAAGCCAAATGGATCTGTACTCAATTTTACCCTTTTTTCCATATTTTGTTTCAAGTGAGAAAACCTGAGAAAGGTTTTCTGAGTTTCAAGTAAAAACAGACAACAACTAGGTTTCTAAAACCATGTAGTTCAATATGGCATACTGAAAGCTCTCTCTGTGTTATGCTGGGCTGCATTTTTTTCTGTTTTCCCATTTCTCTGTTGATTAAAATATTTCACCACAATGCTCCATTCAAGTTGGACAGTCATCTCCAGAACTTGTTTTTTTGCTGCTGAATAGAGTTTTTGTGGCCTGTCTTCTGCTGCTGAGTGTGTTAGAAAACTAACACACTTGGGGTGAAAACAAACCAACCAGGCAACATATTTTCAGAAACTGCTTGTATTACTATGTTTGTGGGATTTTTATGCTTATATGTCACGGCAAATGGGAGAGGTGCCTGAGGACTGGAGGAAAGCCAATGCCACTCCAGTCTTCAAAAAGAGCAAGAAAGAGGATCCTGGAAACTACAGACTAGTCAGCCTCACCTCCATCCCTGGAAAAATCATGGAGCAGCTCATTCTGGAGATCATCTCTAAGCACATGGAAAAGAAGAAGTTTCTCAGGACTAGTCAGCATGGATTTACCAAGGGGAAATCATGCTTGACTAATCTAACAGCATTCTGTGATGTGGTGACTGAGTGATGCAGGGAGACCAACTGATGTTGTCTACCTTGACCTTAGCAAGGCGTTTGACACAGTCCCCCATAGCATCCTCCTGAGCAAGCTCAGGAAATAGGAGCTGGAGGAACAGGCAGTGAGCTGGGTTGAGAATTTGCTACGCAACAGAGCCCAAAGAGTGGTGATCAATGGTGCCAAGTCCAGCTGGAGACCTGTGACTAGTGGAGTCCCCCAGGGATCAGTGGTGGGTCCAGTTCTGTTCAACATCCTCATTAACTACCTCGATGATGGTGTAGAGTGTCTGCTCAGCAAGTTTGCTGGTGACACAAAACTGGGAGGTTTTGCTGATACAGCTGAAGGCTGTGCAGCCATTCAGTGAGATTTGGACAGACTGGAGAGCTGAGCCAAGAGGAACCTAATGAGGTTCAACAAGAATAAGTGCAGAGTCCTGCACCTGGGCAGGAGGAATAAAATGCACCAGTACAGGTTAGGAGGAGATCTGCTAGAGAGCAGCTCTGTGGAGAGGGACCTTGGAGTCCTGGTGGACAACAAGTTGCCCAAGAAAAGTGTGTCCAGCAGAACAAGGGAGGTCCTGCTCCCCCTCTACTCTATCCTGGTGAGACCTCACCTGGAGTGTTGTGTCCAGTTCTGGGCTCCTCATTCCAAGAGGGACAGAGATCTGCTGGAGAGAGTCCAGTGTAGGCTACAAGGATGACTGGGGGACTGGAACACCTGCCGTGTGAGGAGGGGCTGAGAGACCTGTGGCTTTTTAGCCTGGAGGAGAGAAGACTAACAGGGGATCTAATTAATGCATTTAAACATATGAGGGCTGGATGTCAAGAAGAAAAGGGCAACCTGTTTTCACTTGTACCCTGCAATAGGACAAGGAGCAATGGATCCAAGATGGAGCACAGGAAGTTCCACCTCAACATGAGGAAGAACTTCTTTACTGCAAGGGTTCCAGAGCACTGGAACAGGCTCCCCAGGGAGGCTGTAGAGTCTCCTACCCTAGAGACTTTTAAGACCTGTCTGGATGGGTTCCTGTGTGACCTGCCCTAGACTAGATGGTCCTTCTTTGGCAAGGGGTTTGGCTTCAATGATCTCCAGAGGTCCCTTCCAACCCCTAACATTCTGTGATTCTGTGATTCTGCGATTATTAATCAACATTTTCAAGTTAACTGCCCCTAGCAGTGTAGCAGGTAGTCAGACTACAAAGCTCAAAATAACCTCTAAGCGGTGTAAATTCACTTACTAAAAACTATCCACTCTTTTCAATGCAATGGAAACACAGCCAGAAAAATTCATCCCAAGACAGGAAGACACTAAATTCAACACTGACGTTGAAGACATTTTCAAGACATTTTTCAAAATGCTGTGGCCTGGAGGATGTTAGATTGTAAATCTGTGACTGTCTCTGGTTTGAAACCCGTTTTATAAAGAATGTTGTTATGTGTTATGTCTGATGCAAGAAATGTCTCATCAGTTTTTTTATTTTATTTTTTTCTGAACTGTGCAGCCATGATCAGATGAAGCCATGACTCTCAGGCAAAATAGCACAACAAAATACCAGTAATGACTTATATACTGACATTGAAGTGGGTGCGCTTTCAGGAGGTGTGGAAATAGTGGTCATAATGGTGGAAATGTATTAGCAGCTAGGGTTATGAAGGGAAAAAATGCAGATAAAACTAAATCTGTCAGAATTGTTTTAGCAGAGATGTAGAAGAATTTCTGCTGGAATAACATCTCTGGACTCAGAAATATGGCTCAAAATATTCCTCAGATTCATGGCAGGAAGACAATGATCGGAAACATCACTTTGAGAGGTCAAAACTGTAATCTTTGTATACATATTTATTGGAACAACTCACACACTTATACTTGGTTTAGGTGAGTAAAGAAAGCTTTAGTTTGTTCTACAAAATCTTGGACTGAGTGAATATGAACTAATTTAGTTTAAACTAAGCAGATGTTAAGAATAGGATGTTAGCCATGGGTTTGTCACTCATTCAGGCAGACTGAAGTTTCAACTTCTCAGCCAGTGACACAACTGAAAACAAGCCAATTTCCACCTAGAAACAGCATTACAAAGTTAGTGTGGCACAGCACTAGATGCAGTAAGGTCTGCTGAGAACCTGGATAATGTTGGGCACCCAGGAAGGAAAGTTAAATAAACACCCTGAACCTTATCTGGGCATATGGCAGTGTCAGAGTTGTGAACAAGGAACTTGTGTTGCAGCCCAGTTGATGAGGCTTTGTCTTTGCAGCTTCCACTTTCATTCTTTCCCTTCTGTTTCTTACCTTCTTATTCACTTATCTCTTCCTTTACCCTCTACACTTTTATCTATCCCTTGTCCCCTTCTTTTTTCCTCTCACAGGTTCACTTTGCGGAGTGTTAACTCAATACTATTGGAGTTTGCAGTGGGTTCTCACTTCAGACTTTATTCTTATTATAATTAGGAATAAGCCAAAGCTTTATAATAATCCAAAATGTAAACTCTCAAGGGAAGGCTCCGCCATGCCATTCTTTACTTTTAAACCTTCCTGAGGTAGCAGTGACTGAAGCACACATTGACCTATCTGAGAGATGAGTACTGTCAGCATTTCTGTCCTTTCTAGTAATACATTAGTACTTGGCTGATTTCATATCATTCAGAAGGAAGAATACTCAAACCGAATTTGCTATGCCACTTAAAAATGCCTCTTAAATTCCTTAAAAATTAAATATTTCTTTAGCAAATTACTTTTAATTTATTGGCTTTTGAATGCTAGCTGTAATCTCTCCTGTTGATAAACTGATCCCTGCTCCTGTTTTCACTGTGTATTCAAATACAGTGCTCAAAAATGTTTTAACTTAGTTTTTCATAGCCCTAGGAGTGGAATGACACTGTATATACAAGACAGCAGCTTGGTCATAACCTCGCTTCCAAGAAAGAAGCCCAGAATACACCACAATCTGTGTTAGAATAGGAGCAAAAGGAGGACTCCAGCTCTGTAATTCATATGGGTACACCTCCAGTACTTTCCCTATAGTTTGATAAGGGTGATGCAATAACAGATGAGTTTTCATACAGAAGAATGGTGAACACAGAAGGGCTTGCAGTTGGCCTCCTGGTTGTGGATCTTTCGTAAAAATGTTTTAAGAGGAGCTTACATCTGATCTTGAGGAAAGAATTCTGATCTTGAGGAAAGAATTTTATTTCTAAAGGTAAGATTTTATTTCAGATCTGTGGAAAGTGGCTATGTTAATTTTCTATTCAGCCCTAGAGAAGCAAATCCAGTTCTACAATTCAGGATTTTCTGTGATTCCCTTCGGTGTTTTGTTTTTTTTTGTTTGGTTTTCTTGGGAATGGAGGACATGTCTCATGGTTGTCTTTTTTTTTTTTCCTTCCCTTTCTTTTTTCTTTTTTTTTTTTCCTTTTTTTTTTTCTGTAATGAACCTCTTTGGTGACCAATAATGGTAAATCTGGACAACCATAGATGTTTAGTGGTCCACTGGTAGGTGCTGTGTTCCATAAATGCTTCTGGTGGCATCTAGAAAGCCATAGGAGATGGCTAATCTGTGTGGTACCATTGGGGTGTTATTCCCTGTGGCACTCATGCAAGTAGACACAGGCTGACTGGAGCTCTCCTGAGCCTGAGAAGATGCCAAGTGGGTGAAGCTTCTGTTTTACCTCCTCCACAGATGTTCTCTGCATGACTCATCTGGCACCAGGGCTGCATCTACAGTCATTTATGTCTGTATGTATTATTTAAAACCAATGAGCACGATAAAAAAATTTTTCTTACAAAAATATAAAGATAGATACATATCATGTAGTCAGAGGTTATATAAAATAGAGCTACATCATGTGTTTATAAGTTTTGAACTGGTCTAGAGTAGAACTCTGTATCCTTTTAGAGAGCTTGTAAAGACTGGTTGATGACATTGCATTCTTCTGAAAAAAAAAAAATGTTTTTTAAACTGTTCTTCAGTTTCATAATTTATTTCATTTGCAGCTTTGTTATCTACTGGCTGTTATTTCAAGACACAGAAAACAGTGTCTGGAACACACTGTCTTTATTTCAAATGTACTGAAGAAATATTTCTTAGTTAGAACAGAATACTTCAGCAGCAGTACGAACTTTAGGAAAAAGCAACAACAACAACAACAACAACAACGAAAACCCTAATAAGAACCTATGTGTTTTCTTTTTAAAAATAGACGAAAGCTAGTGATGGTGACAGGTAGATAGTAACTTGTCCTTTGTGACAACAGATGAGATTGCTTAAATGGATGATCTTTTAACAATTTGTGATTTTGTTAATTGTTAGGATGAGACCTAATTCAAGTAGTGACAGGTAAGTTAAGTAACAGAATTCTCTTTTCAAAAGGGCTGAACTTTATAAATCTGAAAAGCGGGTATGAGTCTCTGCAGGCAGAGGCAAGACTTGGACCAGAGCAGCCCCCATGCTAGGTAACCCTATACTCACTGAGTAAATGCAAGAGCAAGTCACAATGCCAATATTACAGAAAAAAATACCTTAAAAGACCAGAGAATAATTCTGAAGAACTCAAATGGGGTTTGGGTGTGAAGTAAATAACTGTTGAATTATGCACAGAATTAGGAAAACACAGCTGCTCCTCAGCAAAATAGGGAACAGCCTGAACATAGAGGTGAGACATTTTTTAGTTCTCCTTTAGTGGTGCCTATTTAGAAAGTAGATATTCTAGAAAACAGAAGGATTCTCTTGATTTAACTAGTCATGTAATCAAAATTTCTGTCATCATGCATGGAGGGAGCTGACATGAGTTTCTGAGTGTCTCTGTCCTGTTAACAGTAGTAGACCCAGCCCTCCAGCCACGTCCTGTCCCCACTCCTGTCCATAGCAAAGTTCCCATTGCATGATGTGATGAACAATAAGGTTGTCAGTAATTGTTTTTTCTAGTTTACATGTTATGTGTACATTTAAAAATGGGTGTCTTGTTAACCAGCTGACAGAAATATTGTGCACAGAGAGAGGGGGAGCATCTCTTTTATTGGCCTGTATCCTCTAGGATGAAGTAAAGAGCAGGTAGAGCACTTCCACTCCAAATCAAGAATTATTTAAAGCTCCTGCTGTGTATTCATCTCAGACTAATTAGATTTGTTTTCGGGGAAAAAAAAAAACTCCAAAAATGTATGTGATTTTAAGTTAGATCATTTCTGTTTCAGTATATGGTCCAGAAAACTGCTCAATTAGTATGACTGAAG
>NW_008616805.1:2741-4878 GCF_000691845.1 Merops nubicus | reverse complement strand
GGAAAGAGAATGCAAGAAAAGACAAGACTGTACCTTAGTTTTGCTTCTGAAGGCTTTTTAGTGTGGAGTAGTACTGTAAATAGCAAGCAATAATTGAAAATTAAACCTCCCATGGTATATAAATGATATCAGACCCCTTTCTATAAGGAACATTCATGAGCATTTATTTGTAAAATACTGTGTGTGAATAATGAGGATATCCAGGACATTTTACATTTATCACATCATCCATAACCTGAATGATTAAATACTGTCATCTAGAGAAACACCACCTGTACTTAATCCACTATAGAATTAGGAAATATAAAAGCAGATGGATGGACTGTGATTACATCTATTTGAGAAATACCTATTTGTAGAATCATATTGAGATAAGGACAAATTTTATTTGGAGATACAATGGCGTAAATTTGTAACAGTTGTTCTGTGATAAGTATAGGGGAGAATAAATAAAAGCATCATTTGCAGAAGAAAAAATGAAAATTATTAGGTTATGGATCATATGAAAATGACTGCCAGCTGGATGGCCTGCAGTCATATGATCTAAGTAAATCATCATAATAGCAATATTTAGAACTGCTTGAGACTGAAAGTTCACAGGTTTGTTATGATGCCTGGTGATATAAGGTACATTGAGAAGAGAGATTTTGTATTTCTCTATCCAATATGAAGACAATTCAAGTGAAGATTTGTATCAGTGTTGTATAGGAAAGTTAGCTAATTTATTAAATGAACATGATTCTCTTGTAAAATACTATAAAATACATCCTGTATGTTTTCCCATGGCCCTTTTCCTGTCTTACATCTTTGTATTTTTCTGTCACAAACTTTAAAACGGTTCAATTATTCATCAGAATGACACTTCAAATGCCCTTAAAATATGCTGAGATAGTTGCGAAAATTAAAGCACGATACTGACTTTTCTATATTCTTGCCTTTTCTCTATTCGGTTAATAAGCGAAGCCTTAAACCCACATTTAGTTAATATGACTTAGGTTGATTTTTCAGTGTTCAGAACCTGCATACTCCATTTTAAGTGATAAATTGGTAGATTATTTTTATTTTCTAGCTGGCTTTGAGAGAATATTCCAAGCTCAAAAATAGGTTGGTGCAGTCACATGGTGAAATCTGTGTGGTACTCCACTGGATGGATTACACTAGCTATTAGACATTCAAAGTAAAATTTTTTTTAAAAGCGAGTACAAATCATCACATTCCAGATGGTTTTCTTATTGTAAAGTCTCCAAATATTTTATGTGTTGACAGAGTGACTGAGTTAGAGCTTCAATTTGCTCTGACAAGTGTATCTCATGCACCCCCTCACCAGGAGAGATAAAGGCTCAACGAAATTTTTTTAGCTTAATCAATTTGCACACCCACATCTGCCGGTAGATATAATAGAAACTACCAGCTGGTTTTGAAGAAAATGGAGCACACAGGATTTCCTGGATTATCCCTAGGAGAACACCTGCACTGACTTGGTAAATACCTTCACAGGCTACACAGCAAACTCTGTAAGGTCAGAGCATGACCACCACAACGATGATATTCTTACCATTAACATGCTGCTTGGAGGGCAATGACTGGTACCAGCAGTCCCTGATGATGTTGGCATACTGTTTGTGGGGTAGCCTAAGCTCAGGCAATTCATAAAATGGAAAACGGGCCACATATTTGGGTCAGGAATAGAGCTTAGGCATTCAGAGATAAACTGGTCAGTGTTTTGCTCAGAATTACTTTGCTGGTCTAGGTAAACTCTAAGAGTATGAAGGTATACATCTCTGCCCAAAGGATCCTACTAAACAAAAGGTGCCAAGGAACAGTTCCTGACCCTGAGGCTGAGTGGTGTAACTGCTGTATATCCATGCAGTTTAGGGATAATGCCTTCCACAGCTGATGCTCATATCCATGCAACATAACCTCTGGACACCTTCTGGACCCTGTGTGACAGCTTTGCAGCCCAAGGCATTATTTAATGTGTGCTTTTTCAGTTCAAGGTCTCTCAGAGAGTGTGAGAACTGTGTTGCAGGCCACCAGAGCAGTGACATTACAGCACAAAAAGTGACCACACATGTTGCATACCTCTGGGCTATGGCATGACAGAACATAGGAACTTTAAGGGCTTGAGATTTGCCCA
>NW_008616805.1:0-2710 GCF_000691845.1 Merops nubicus | reverse complement strand
AAGAGTGTAGATAGTGTGGTAGAGGGAACCAATCTCACACTTTCAAAGCAGCCTTGGAAGCAGTCCTTAGGGTTAATGGCTATTCAGAAACCTTTCCAGGCTTTTGCATGGAAAGAACAAAAAGGACTACCAGCTAACCAGCATGCACAAGCAAGGCTCAGTGTTTGATATCACCTCTGATTGACCAGCACAGACACATCCAAAGCAACTTGTGTTGTGGTATAATAATCACGTGTATTGAAAAAGAGAAAGTGCTCTGTACATTCTTCCATGCAACACAGTTTTCTTCATGCAGGATTACTCTTTTCCCAGGTAGTGTTGTCACATGTCTGAGTTTCCCAAGACCTTTTCCTGGAAGACTTTGAAGTTTTCACTTATTTACTGAAGTGTACAGTAGTTGTGTCAGGCCAGTAACTTTCCCTAACTGCCAAATATCTGGTATTGTCACATGTATTGTCATCAGTCTGTCAATTCAGCTTACATAAAAGCGGAGTGAGTTGGATTCTCCCCAGAAGTGCTGGCTCTGCAGCTCAGGCACTGAACGTGTTTGCATATGCAGAGCTCTCCTGACAGTTCATAGCTTCCAGTGAGTGTTTGAAATCCCAGCTAGAGCCATGACATCCTTGTTCTCAGTGAGATGGAGTGGGGACTGATGAGCATGCCTGATGCCTTAATCTTTGCATATGTTGGCTGCTTTCTGTTTATCTTGGTGTAATTAACCGAACAGTCCCCATATTAGTTCATTTAGTGTCATGAGAATTGGTATCTTCCTCTTGTATCAATTGCAGCTGTCCTTTCCTGATTTGACTTCAGTGCACACACTGTACTTCTTGCAGTGACTCATATGCTGAAAAATGTCGTAACCACATGAAAACTGAGAAGTGACCTAGAGAAAGCCCACAGATGCATGCAGATCTGCCACTGGTAAATAATACTCAACACAGACCAAAAGAGCGTGGAAAGCCAGAAAGACTCACTAGCATTGGAAAAGAATGGGGAGGAAGCTGAGCTATTTAGGTTGATTAAGAATAAATGACCTGACACATCCAGATCCTTCTGGCTGAAAATTTTTCTATGAACGAGTTTCTAGTGAGGCAGATGATGTTCACAAGAGTTTGCAGCACAGCTCCTGTGAAGCAAACTTAGACTTGGAGTAGTTTATAAAGCTTATTTTATCTGTTGCTTAAAACGTGCCTTCTTCATTATGTATATGAAGTTATGCAAATTACAACGGCACATGCGCCATTAAAATAAATCTATCAAATTTTATAATAATTTTTTTCTTGCCCAAAAGTTGAATTTGTATTTTAACAAAACAACAGGAATTAATTTGGAAAATGAGGACTAGCAGGTGATAAATTTCTGCTCCAAATGGTAAAGCAGTGTCTCCACAGTTATTCTAGCCTGCCTGCAAATTCACATCTTGTGCAATTCAGCCTACTGCAGTGTGAAGCCTCATTACAAACTATAGAGGGCAGGTGAGGGTTGTGAAGTTGTGGATGGACTAGTACACTTAAAACTCAAGTGCATGACACAAGGTCTTCTCTTATATGGACCTAAGGCGGATATTTCTGCAAGTTGGTGACTTGTACTGTCTCCCTGTGATGTGAGATGACTTCTTAACTTTCAGATGTGTTAAGGAGTTCATAATCCAAGATAAGAAAAAGGAAACATGGGTGAAAGTTGTTTTGTAGATGGAGGCTAACATCAGGTATTAACAACGAAAGTTATGCAAAAGAAAGACTAGTGTTCATGTTTCTTCCTTTCTTTTGTTTTCCTGCAACCAGAGTAGAACTTGTGTCAACACCTCCCAAAGTATTAATAATTCAACTGTTCACTCCTGGCTAACATATGGCTGCAGTTTCTCTTGGTCTCACTGCAGTGTATTGTTTTTCTAGTACTGTTTTTATATTTAAGGACTGTAAACTGCAGAGCTCTACAGATTTATGCAATTAAAGAGCTGAGTGGGAAAGCAACAGTGTCTACATTTACTCTGTTCTTTCCAAATAGCTAATGGAAATTATTCTGGAATAATTACAAACACATTCAAGGGAAGAGTAAAATCAGAGTGATTGTTTAGGTCTCATATAATCATTTGGCAACAAAACATTTATTTCAGTAAATAACTTATTTCCAGCATAGAGTTGAAAAAAAGAGAAAACACAGGTGTTTAAGCCTTTTAGATAACAAAGAAACTCTGATGCATAAGCTAACAAGTGCAGTAGGTGGAGCAAAATCTCAAAAGGGAGGAAAAAAGAAATAAAAAATACAAAAAGGGATTTTTAAGCTGGGACCAGAGGGAAGGTGGTAGTGATGTAGGAATGCAAGTTTATTCATTTTTCCTTCAATTGAATGACGTCTTTTCAACAAAGACCACAGTCAGGAAAAATCTGCTTAGTTTAAAATTTAAAAGGAAAAAGAAATTCTAAAAAGTTTAGGGAAGTTTATGAAGGACCATGACCAGGTAAAAGGAAAGGTTTTCAGCTACACCTTTTTTTTTTTTTTTTTAAAGTTAAAATTAAATTTGGAAAGTAAATCCTATATCCTTATTCTATACAATCCTATAAAAGGCAAAGGGGGAGGAAAAACAGCAATTAAATCTATTCTTTTCATGCTATCTAACCTTGGTTTCAAGATTTTTCAGCTATATAAGTAGAATGGAATATCGATAGTAGATGGTGTTATAAAATGTTTCTTTTATTATTTTTAA
>NW_008616804.1:0-23569 GCF_000691845.1 Merops nubicus | reverse complement strand
GCCAGGCTGGATGAGGCTCTAGACACCCTGACCTAGTGTGAGGTGTCCCTGGTCATGGCAGAGGGGTTGGAACTGGGTGATCCTTGTGGTCCCTTCCAACCCTGACAGATTCTGCTCTAGCAGAGGACTTAGTAGTGTTGGTTTAATGGTTGGAATGATGATCTTAAAGGTCTCTTCCAACCTAAAGGATTCTATGATTCTATGATTTTGTTTTAAGGATGGATGGGTTGCATTGCAATATCTCAGAAAGTGGAAAAACTTGCAACAGTTCTGCCTGTGTGAAAGGTCATTCCATTTTCATGCATATCTACTTCCCAAGGGGTAATATTTACACTCCAGTGTTGATCACAAGCCCTAATCAGGATCAGGGACTGGTTTTGGTTTTTAAGAAGGTGGTCTCAGGGAATGTAACAAATGAAAGATGGGTGATGAAAATGGATAATCAGTCTAGGTGTCTTTGCTGATGTGAGATTTGGCAAAAAAAAACCAACTTAGGTTTGGAAAGGTAGTATCTTACACTACTCATAACAGCTGCTATTGAAAAAGAAGACAGCACATGTTTATGTGCACTAACAAAGATTTACAAGTTTCCTCTCTGGGTTGTATTACATCCAGGTATCCTCCATCAATGGTCATATTAGGAATGCGTATCTTCATTTCTTCTTTTTAAACTCATTAAATATGAAGCACTCTCTGTAAGAAACTGGTTATCAAACAGCGTAGGGAAGTGAAGAATCTAAACATTGAATATGATGGTAGAACAAAAAATTCTTTAAAAAGGGAAAAATGCAATGAGGAAAGAACACAGTAATAAGCTTCCTGTCTGTTTTACAGGCATTCTCAGAAGCATGCTAGGAGTAGCCTAACTCCTGTGTACACGTACCAAGTTCCCTCCTGAGCACTGCTTCGATGCCCGTGAAAACAGGCGTGACTGAAAACAAAAGCCAGTGAGGAACTACAAAGGGAACATGGAACAATCCAGTTTTTACTAGTTAAGTGAGTTAAAGCATGAAAGAGGGAGCTGAAACTATAATAAGGTGAAAGGCGTGCATGAAATAGCAATATTTTAGAATGCTAACAGTGATGAGTGGGCTAAACATTTGCATAGTTCAAGTAACAAAAGAACCTTTAGAAATTCTCCTGTTTAACATGGTTTGCTGTAATTTTTTAATCTAAAATAATCCACCCAGCAAATGCTCACCAAACTACATTTAAAATAATGTTAAAGACTATTTAAATAAAGAAAGCCTGAGCCATGGTGCTTTTGACACTTTTTACTACAGAAATGCAGTGAGATACTTTGAATTTTGGGTTTTCTGGCTAACGTGATAGTCAGTCATGCCACTAGTTGCTCTGGAAATTCACTTTTTCCCCAAATTGTATAGGGCTTCAGAAAGAGGGTTTGTTGCAAACTCTGGAAACCATTATGTCAGTCAATATGTGGTTACACAAAACCGGCATCCAGTGATTTGAAGTAGCATTGTTCAAGGATGATGACTCAAAAATCATAAATCACACTTAAAAACTTGCTTCCTTTTGCCTTCTTATAATTTTCCAAAGACAAAGAAACACCCTCCATCAAGCCGAACAATCCAGTCATGCTGACTAAACACCTGATTAAAACCTTAATATCTAATTCACTTTGTTGAGAGAGGCAGAAACTAACAAATAAGCCTGGTTTCTAAGTCTTCAGATCTCCAGATCAGTGCTCAGCTGTCAGTGTGAGCTGCATCTTAAATAAGCAGGGAGGACTTGATATATCTAGTGTCTGCTTTGTATGATAAAAGAGATCATTTGACCTAGCTAGAATGTGTTGCTGATCCACAGAAGATGAATTTTGTTTTAATGGCCTTCAAATTTTTAAATTAAATACAAGTGATGTGAAAAGTACTATAGTCTTTGCTGTAAGCAAGCTCTCAGTATTGTTACATTAGCTGACTTTACTTACGAAAAGAGTACTGGAAAGCTGAGGTTACAGCAGCAGTGAAGGAATTTACAAGTCAAACACCTGATTGTGGATTATGATCACAACTACAGCATTTGAAGATTTAGGTGGCACTGAAAGCTCATGAAATGGCTGTGTTCACAGACTTTAAATAGAAGGAATGCCAAGTGGAAATTTTGTGCAGTGCCTGTTGTGTCCTCTATGAAAAGTCACTGTGTGGACTTTAGGATAAAATAATTTAGCTTTATAAGTGATATTGTCTGACCATCTCTGTGGCAATGATCTCTCCTTTGTGGGAAAATGAGTACAGGAATGTTCCTGACTTTTCCTTTGCACCATGTTTCTGATGCCTGTTGTTCTAGACAAATCTTTCTCACCCTTCCCTCAGGACTGACAGCAGACTCTTTAAAGAAAGATGTGCAGAGGTGTTGAGCCTCTCAGCCACTTTCAACCCTCACAGACCTTTAAGTCTACCATCCTTGGGTCAGTCTTTCTCTTCTTAGCTCAAATTCATTTACCAGAGGTATAGTCCCTAAACATAGTGACCCCTATACAAATGAGGTTAATTTCTTCAAGCTGGCATAGGTAGTGACATGTGAGATGTACTAATACTTTATATTTCTGCTTCTTAGCCTAAGTTTTACCTTAGCCAATTCAGACTTTTTTTTGTATTTCACCTCAATGCATAGTGAGACAAGGTATTCTCATATGCCTTGGTCATTCAGTGAAAGAATGAGACTGACAGACATGGAAATAATGCTTAGGTCAGTTAGATCTGTTCAATTTATGGTTAATTTTAAATGTTTGTTATCTGTGATGCATTTGCTTTTTTATCATTTACTCGCTGTATTTTACTTTCACAGTTTCTCCCTTTTTCCACCTCTGCTGTAGATGGGTAGCTCTGTATTAATATTTTCCTGCCCTGTATTTTCCTTACTTGCTCATTCTGTCCCCTTGTATTTAAAGAAGAAAACAATTCCACCAACTCAGAATGTAATTGCAAGCACCATTTGTGAATGTTTAAAATGTGACAGAACTTCTGGGAATTGGCTTATTTTTAGCTCTCTCCTCCTTTCATTAATTTATATTAGAAAACTTACTTTGGCAGTCTTCTTCCTTTCTTCTTCTTATATTCTGTCCCAAAGGCTGCTATTGTTTACTGTCATGATGGGTCCTCCTGCTCAGGCATGGATTGATGTTCAGTGGTCACCAGGTTCACTTCCTTCCACTGCAAAAGTTTCTGCAGCCTCACTATTACCCAGTGCCTTAAAGTGAAATACAGATGATAATGCCTGATATTTTTATCAATATTGTTGATTAGGCCTGATCTCAGCCTACAAGAGAACAGTACTGAATGTTGTAACAGCAGAACACAATGTGGGGTACTTGAAAAATCAGGGTAATAAGCCATTTTTTGCGTTACCTGCTTTCAGCTGTAAAGTAGAAATGAAATAGTGGATAGTTCTCTTCAGCTGCAGCTTTAGATGATATAAATGTGGCTGTGAAGAAACTGTCCTTACAAAACATGGATAATTGCTATAAAATGCTCTCCCTCTCTAAGCCCATTATTCTAACATAAAAAAATCTCACTGAGGCAGAGTTGCTGTAATGTCTTTCCTTTTATGAAGAGTGCATTGATTAATCCATAAATGTATAACTTAATTTTTGGGACATCAGCTGTATATGTCTTCGTAACATTACTTCTCTTTGAGTGGCAATTTACACTTTAAGAGGTTGAGACATTTTTATTGAATTAAACTCATCTACAACGTTACAGTGATGTAACATTCAGATACAAACCACTGGCTAGAGATGTGCTCTGCTTTGTCTTGCCAGTTTTTGAGGTCTACAGTGAGTGCACAACCACACTGCTGTCTTTCAAGTTCCAAACAAATAGTTTAGTGTTTGTACTGCATAAAGTATTTTTGACATTTTATCCAGTCAGCGTCAAGTAATTTGAATGAAACAAGGGAGGAGTAAAAAAAAAGTAGCAGGTGGCTCTTCAGACCTTGCAGGTGCTAGAAGTGCTAGTTGCTGGTGTGACCTTTCCACAGACTCCAAAGGTCCTGTGCAGGTACACACCTGAGAACACAGGTAGCCATGTACTCAAGTGGTGACAAAGCAGAGGTGAGAAAGAACTTTATGGGCCAGAAATGTTTGTTTTAATTTGACAATATTTTTTTCTTATTGAAGCTAGTGAGAATCTCATTCTCCTAACAGTTCATTTGGGACTGAGGGAGATTACTTGGGGTTATGGCAGAATGCATTTTTGCTGTACCCGTAAGTCAGATGAAGTCAGGTTATCTGCAATTTTCCATCTTATCTGAAGAACATGGATGACTGCAGAACCACACAAGGTCTTAAAACTGTAAATAAATAACAGAGGAAGAACATTAGCTGACACAGGTTTAATGAACAGACACTGGTCTAATAAATATCACTTAGAACACCTGTTGATTTTCTTGTCTAAGACCAAATAAATGTCTGTGTTCTAGGTTTTTTAAAAAAAGCATTTCTCATGAAAATACATAGTCATATCCTGAATAAAAGTAGATACATCTGTGCGTATGAAGAAGTTACGTTATACACACATAACTTGTACTTTCCCAGTTACTGTGGGGAATGTGGATAAAACTAAAATACTAATTCACAGTGAAAAATATTAACCTAGGTATGTTAACATCTTTTGGTACAGTGATCCACAAATTTACATTCCAAGTTAGAGTCAAATTGGGGTATTCAGGGGAGTCCAGACAGAAAGCAGAATTTGAATTTGAAAATGAGAGAATTATATGTTGCTTTGGAAGATCCATGATCAAAAGAAATAAGTGGCACGGCTCATGACAAGCAGAGACAAGAGCAGAAATGGCGTTCTACCCTACAGATAACTGTATAGGGCTTCTAAAAGGAAGAAGGAATTAAGAAGGAACCATAGCACCAAAACCTAGATAAAACTAATGTAATTTCCATAGCTGCTTCCTTCATACAATCAATATGAAGTCTGATCAAGACTGAAAATAAATCAACAGACTATTCATCCAGCCTTTAATTTAGCTAGCAAATCACAGTCCCACGCTTGTCATAGCTTTTGCAATTCCTGTTTTCTGTGCCTAGACTCTTACTAGATCATCTTATTGAATAACTCCCTAGATCCTCTGCAGGGTATCAGAAATGAAAATGCACTTGAAAATTTCAAGGCTAAATATGGGTTTAACCCATTGGGTTCACAGATTTTTTTTTTTCCTGTATTTTTTTTTTTAATGGAATGTGATTAGGATACATCTTCAAGACAGGTTAAGAACAGGTTACAAGCAAACAAAAATGGCTTTTGCATTTTCTTTTATGTAAGTTATTCTTGGCTAGTGTTCTTCTCTGGCCTCTCAACTAGACTAGGTTGATCAAGGCCTCATCCAAACTGGCCTTGAACACCTCCAGGGAAGGGGCACCCACAACCTCTCTGGGCAATCTATTCCAGAGTCTCACCACTCTCATACTGAAGAACTTCTTCCTAAGATCCAGTCTAACCCCACTCTCTGGTATTGTTCTTCCTATTTCATTTCTGTTGTTCTTTTGACATATTTGAAATACAAAGCAATACATATTTCCATTCTAAAATGTGTGGCAATGCTAGAAAAATGTAATTTACTGTGTACCAGTCACTAGCCAGTAGTATTGATTGAATTGGGGGAATTATCACTTAATTTATAGATGCAAATGCTGTAGTTTGACCTGATGACTATAAAATTCTGAGTCATGTCAAGATGTGTTACTAATGAGATAAAATACCCCACAGGAAGACTTTGATGATAGTCACGATTTAATATGCTCTTGCAAATGAATTCTTAGACAGTGGAGAAATTAACTTGTCAATGTATAAGCCTTTACATTTACTGCTTAGAGTGTTATCTGAAATTATGAAATAAAATCCTGTTATTGTAGGACAGGAATTCTGTATATGGGTGGTATTGCCTAGATGGATTCAACATCTTATGTCTTTGAAGTACAACATTGTAAGGCCAGAAACAAATTCAGCATCTCCAGAGTAACCTCAGATTTTTTAAAAAGGAGTAGAATGCTAAGGCTAAGAAATTTAGTAGCATGAAACTTCCTTTCTTCTTATTGTCGTTTAAGTTGTCTCAACTAGTCAGATATGAACAACTTAGAAACAATGCAGAATTTTTTTCCTGTCTTTCAGGAACACCTCCATTAAATAATGATAATTTCCCTGTCTATTAAATATGCCTATAATAAGTAGTACTTTGTTACATGCTAAGATTAAAAGAAATATAAATGTCAGTGGTTAATTAAATACACATGTACTGTATAATGGTCCCTGTAATGTAACAAGTGTATTTCCCCTTGCAGAAGTTTGAGAAATTCAGTTTATACCTGAAGATGTCTTCATATTTAAGTGAAATGCAATATATTTTTCTATACACAGCTGGATTTCATTCTGGTTTTCCTTCTGTAAGCAACAGTCAATTATGAAAACATGTTCACCAGTTTACTAATGTCTCGACTTTCTTTGCCCTCTTGGTTTGTTTTCCTCCCTCCTACCCTTCCTCCCTCAAATTGTAAAAATAAATAAAGGATGAGCTTCTAGTGTTTTCTGATGATTTCTATAGAAAGTTAAGCTTTGCTGACATTGAGTAATTTATTTTACAGCTCACATGCACTTTGAATTTAAAATTTAATCTGTTCAAATCAGCTTGCATTACCAGGGAATTGTGCTTAGCATGTTCCATGAATGATTCAGTAGATCTTAATAGCTACCTTAGTAATTTCTTATGAATCATTGAAAGAGATCACATTAGTAAGCATTAGTGGTAAGTACTAAGCATATTTTTTCATTAAATTATATTTCTCAAGTATTGTTGATTCCAAAATCTGTTGTGTAGTTGTTATAGGAAGAACTGTATGTTGCATCTTAGGCTTATTGTATTTGAAGAGGATGCTTGATATGATTTATTTTTAACTCTGCAACTGAAATGAACAAGGAGCCAGCACAACCACCGTGACACAACCCGGTGTGGTTGTAGGCTCACACAGAGTGCTTGCTGTACTCCATGGACCAACTGTAAATGTGATATAAATATACCTCTGGCTTCCACACAGAGCCTTTCTTATATCATACTCACATCTCACATATGCTACTTCTGAATTTCTAGGGATACAAATAGTGTTATTAGCAATTGGAGGAATCAAACTAGCTCATGGAGGTAAAAATTATTAAGGGAGGTTGATGTTTCATAAACTTTGTGTTCCAAGGACTTTGAAGTAGCTCTTAATTCAGCAAGAAGAGAGTGCTATTTTTTTTAATTATAGTCCCCTTTAATATATAAATTATGAATGAAGAGTGCCATTGTTGCTTGAAAGGTAGTAATAACTATTTAAATTCATTTCCATTAATAAAATTTAAAAAACCCACAGCCCTTCACATTCAAAAGCTTCATTAAACTGTACAGTTGCAGTTACCATCTATCACTTGTACTTGCAGTATTCTCTTTTACTTTGAATTTATAAAAATCATAATACAGGAAATATCTAAAAATTGGTTTTATTTAAGAAAGATAATGCTGCTAAGAATGAACTGGTAGGCTTTAATATCTAGTATTTTGATGTTTTCTGTGAACAGTTTCAAGTGTGATTATTTGAACATTATTACTGTAACTGAATACATAGGCCGTAAAGCTATAGAACAAAGAGTGGATCATTAGAATTTAAAAATTAGGAATGTCTTAGGGTAACTACTTAGTTGTGTTTTGCACATTTTTTTCACTCAGAATAACTGCAATATAAATTAAGTAAATAAACCAGAGACATTTCTCTTTAAAGTATGAGATGGAGGGGCGGTAATCTGTAACCACTCAGCTGAGGAAGGAGCTCAGCAGGGGAGCTGCTGGGTACTCAGAATTACATGTGGCCAGCAGTGAGCAGAACTGAAAGATTGCTCCACTGGTTCCAACACATAAACACCTCTGGTATACAGCAACTCGCACAAATACAAAGAGGAAAGAAAATCTGGCAAGCATAAAACCACAGAATGGTTTGGGTTGGAAGGGACCTCTAGAGGTCATCTAGTCCGACGCCCATGCAGTGAGCAGGGACATTATCTACTAGAAGAGGTTCCTCAGAGCCCTCTCCAATCTGAACTTGAATATTTCCAGGGATGGGGCATCTACCATCTCTGTGTGCAACCGGTTCCAGTATTTCACCACCCTCCCTGTAAAAAATTTGCCCCTTATACCTAGTCTAAATCTACCTTCTTTTACTTCAAACTCATTATCCTTTGTCCTTTCACAACAGGCCATCAGAACAGGAACCTCATGAGGCTCACGTGGGCCCTCTTCTCAAGCTTGTCTGGATCTTTCTGGATGGTGTCAACTGCACCACTCAGTTTGGTGTTGTCTTGGTGTTGTCTGCAGACTTGCTGAGGGTGCACTTCATCCCAGTGTCTATGTCACTGATAAAGATAATAAACAGTACAGGTCCCAGTTTTTGTACCCCTTAGGGTCGCTACTTGTCACCAATCTCCATCTGAACATCAGGCTCTTGACCATTGCCCTCTGGATGTGACCATACAACCAATTCCTCATCTGCTGAGCAGTCCACCCAATTTAGAGAGAAGGATGTTGTGAGGAACTGAGTCAAAAGCTTTACAGAAGTCCAGATAGATGGCATCCATAGCTCATCCTTTGCCCACTAATGTAGTCACTCCATCATGGAAAGCCACTAGGTTGTTTAGGCAAGACTTGCCCTTGGTGAAGCCATGCTGGCTGTCTCAAAACCCCTCCCTGTCCTCCTTGTGCCTTAGCATAGCTTCGAGCAGGATCTGTTCCATGGCCTTCCAAGGCACAGAGGTGAGACTGACAGGTAAGTAGTTGCCTGTGTCCTCCTTTCTACCCTTTTAAAAATAGGTGCAATGTTTCCCTTTTTCCAGGCACCAGGGACTTCACATGACTGTAATGACTTTTCACAAATTATGGAGAGTGGCCTGGTAACTACATGAGCCAATTTGTTCAGTTCTCTGGGGTGCATCTTGTCAGGTCTCATAGACTTATGCATGTTCAGGTTCCTTAGGTTGTCGTGAACTTGACCTTCTCTTACAGTGGGATGGACTTTGTCCCCTGAGTCCTCATCTTATGGTCCATTGACTCAGGAGGTATGGGAAGAGAGGGTACCAGTGAAGACTGAGACAAAAAAGTTGTTGAGTACATCAGAATTCTCCTTGTCTTCTGTAATCAACATTTCTCCTAAACTTCCAAAGTAGCAACAGGGAGAACATGCATGTATGTTGTGAAGTGCGATTCCCTCCTCTCTGTGGAAAGTTGTTCTGTGGGTAGAGACCATACAGTTTTGTGGTTATGCTGTTCCACATGACTCTCACTGAAGTTTTGCTTGTATAAAAGTCCTGGTTTTGTCCTTGTGATAATGCCTGTGTTTTTAGGTTAATTAGTGGGATTACATCCTAGTGATAAGTACTGTGCCTATGGCTTGTGGTTTGGAAGATATTGTTCTAATGCATGGCAATGCATTAACTCCTGAGAGTACACATAAGCAAGGTGAACTAAAGAGGGGAAAAAGGACATAATGCTGACATTTCCTAAAACTTTTAGTGTTTGGTTTGCAAGTACAATAGTTTTTATTATTTTAGCCTTTGGCAAATGTCCTACACACACAAAAAAAATCTTCTTTGAAAATGTTTGGAAGCTGTTAGAAGACATTTCTGTGTGTCAGGTATGAACTTTCCTCATGAATGGGAGCACAAAGTAAATTACAGGAATCAAATTTGGCCTCCATTTTGAGATGTAAACAGCAAACTGAGTAAAAGGAACAATGTGTCAGTTGACATTCAAGGAAGTCTGCTCTTTTCTAAAACAGATCCATTGTTCTTAGCTTGCAAACCAGTGCTATATTTCATCTATTCAAGAATTTTGTAATTTTTTAGTTTCTATCATAATTTCAGTATGAATAAAAATACCATGCTTTTCAAGCCAAACCTTTCATATGGTTATATGAAAAGGATTATATTTAACTTTTTCTTTGGAAGGCTTATATTGGGGACCATTGATTTATATAAGCATAGTAAAGGTTAATATACAACAAGATTTATCTCTGACCATAAGGAGTCATCACTTTTTTAAGTAACACAATGTGCATCCATATTCTTGACAGTAATAAATCAAAGACTTCAGTAAGGATTGGAAAAGCTGTACTGGAATACAAAATTCTATATTTTTGGAGGAGGATAGCTGAAAGTATACAAGTTCAAACTAATGCATGATCAGCTCTTTTGTCTTCTGTTCCTATTTCGTTAGCCACTGCAGAATTGTTTCTGTGTAGAAAAGTACAAATTATGAGTGTTTTGATACGAAGGTTATAATGATGAAAAAGAGTTTTAATTGAACAAAACTATCTTGATTGATTCAGTAATATTTCCTACAGGATTTTTTTAAAAAACTAGTAAATCCTGAATTGAAAATGCCCTTTCAAAACAAAAGGTTGAAACAATTTGTTTAGAAAATTGCTTCTAAAAAGACAAAAAAAGCTACCCCAGGATTTTCAGCGAGAATTGTTTGCCAAATCTGACTTGAAACTGTGGGTAATTTGGATATGTCCAAAAAGGCATTTTTAGTCCAACTTACTCTCTGCCAATAAACTGTTTCCAGCTCTGTCATTGTGTCCTGATTGTTAGCAGAATGAAGACCTTTAAGGCCAAGAAAAATGTGTCGTTCTGTATTCTTCCAGACCACTTAAAACATGTGGGGCACCACAGCCTGCAGAAATAACTTAATAATGTTGTTTAAGGAGCAGTTATAATTAGTTTTGATTACTGTGTGTAAAGTTAATCAGAAGTAGTGCCAAGTGAGAGCTTATACATACACAAACCTTTTCAGTGTTTCAAATATGCTAAAGTAGGTATGAAAAGCATGAATGATAAAAAAGAATTTGGGCATTTTAAAATCATATTAATGTTCAGAACAGATGCAGGGGCTTTCTGTTGGCTTTGATTGAAGATGTTTCACCTTCAATAAAAGCTAATTTTGCAAATTACATCTTTACAAGTAATTAGTCTGCAATATTTCTATAGTTCTTGTCGATATATTGGAAATATTTTTAAATAATTCAGCATTTCTTTTTTTTTTTAAGTGCTAAGTGTAGGGTCTTTTTCCTGCATCTCTTTCACAGTAATAATTTACATATGTTACTTTATCAACATAAAAATTCTTGCTTCATTTAGTTGGGATGATTGCAAACAATGTAGACCTGTAATCTTTCTCTCTCATGCTCTGTTGCGTGTGTGCTCGTAATTTGCACATTGTTATCATTCATTGTCCATAATATCAGCAGTAATCAGTACTGTAAAATGCTCCTAAATTTTCAGTGTAGACTGCCATGTGGTATGCTATGAGAAGAGGATAAGAGTGCTACAGGCTTCATATTGTGGTGGTTGAAATGCTGTATTAGTAGGAATCGAACAGAAGGGAGATGTGTAATGCTTGTATCACGTTACCCTGACCTGTTACCCAAATACTTCATTACAGCAGTGTGGCACTGCTTGGGGGCAAGCTGGAGTCATGCCCCACTGTGTGGGCCAAATACAGCACCCACATTTGGGGTATTTGTCAGACTGAGGGATGCTTGAGAAGTATGAGAGGCATCTAACTGCACAGACCACGTGTCACCAAAGCATTTCTGTGTGAACTTTTTTTTTTTTTAAATTGAGCAGAACAAGAGTCCTTCTGTCCTCTGATGCCTTGACTCATAATCCCTTTATCTTCAAGCCCCTAGTGACATGGGCAGAGTCCACGTTGTCCTGAGGAGCAGTGATGAAGGGGTAGCTCCCCTCTCCTCATGGGTTCTGTGGTTCCAAGCCCCTTGGTGCTCAGCTTCAGCAGTGGGTGTCCGAGTCATGCAATGCTGGCAATGAGAATGTGTCTTTAATGTTTTTATCTTGCATTTTTGTCATCTAGCCTGTGTTTTGACAGAGACTGTGCCCTCCCCTTTTCAGTCACAAAGCCTGAGGATGACTGTAGAAAGAGGAAGAGCACACGGTATTTCAGTGCATTTCTTTCTTTTAGAGGGGAATGTATGCAGCTATCAGCCTGAGCTGCAGATTTTTACATGTAAATGTTAGAAATAGTCTGACCTTGGGAAAGCCTCTTCTCACATGTCATGCCTGAGATTGATGTTACTTAGAGGTAACGAGCTGTGTGCTGCATTTTCAAAGGAATAACTCTCATTGTAGACGTTTACTTCAGAAGTGTTACATATCATGCCTTTCCAAGCTCACAAGAGTTCTGAAATAGAGAGGGGGTGTAAGGCTTAGAGAACTGTAGTTTAATTGTGATTGTCACCTCTTCTCTTCTTGGGAGGAACACTGACTGGCTAGCTACTGAAAATTATTATCTTGCCAAATGTTTACTGTGTGTGAAATAAGTTAGCAGTTGTGCCAGATATGCCCATGACACATACCACAGTGCCAGTTGATCAATACAATTGAGAAACTGTCAATACAATTTGGACTTTCAGAGAGGAGAAAACGTGGGGAAATAACTGACCTAGGCACCAAGTTACAGGTTTGTCATCTCCAGTCAGCACAGAAGTTACAGGATGCTGCTGAGGAATACTAAGCCATTGTTCTCTTTTGATCTCTGAACCGATCAGTGAGGAGCTTCTTAGTTTTCATAATTTCTTAAACAATTTTGATTATTTTCCTTGACTACTCATATTTATTCAAAAGATGCTTTTTGCTTGCAACACTAGATGTTTATGAAATGTCAGTTCCTCAGAAGAAACTACACTGCTTTGTTCCTGAGCTAATTATTTACAGTCATGCTGAAAATAAGGAGTCTAACATTAAAAATTAATGAGATTTATCACTGACTTCTGTTTGCTGAGCAAAGAGATCATATCATTGTATTTTTCACCAAGGAAAACACATGCTTTTTTCAAACTTGACTTTTATTATCCTGTAGCAGCTAAGAAACATCAAAAGGCCTGTTCTTGAAACTGGAGAAGTTGTTTCTTTAAAAAATAATTTTATGTAGGTCTGAAAGAATATTTAGAAGCAGAAAGAAGGGGGAAAAAAGGGATTCAGACAATTATTTTTAGGCCTCCCCTTCAAAAACCCTTAGGCTTAGGCATGTCTAATGTATTTTACTCTTTCATCACCTGTACTTTCAACAGTTCTTCCACTTCAGGAATAGATTCAGAGGTGAAATTCTACAGAGTAGCACATAATTTCTGATTTCAAGCCCTGTTAAGAGTTATGAATTTTGTATTCTGATACATAAAAGTATCTTTGAAGAGTCTTGATGAAGAAGGTATTAGAAATGTAAGTCATAATCTCATCTATGCAAATTTGTAGATTAAAGAGCAGTTTTTCTCTGCTGAAGGACAACAGGCTCAGTGGGGTGCTTTAAGCTGGAATAATTGGATTAGTGTAAATAGAAGCCAGAAACTACATTAGCTGAAAAACAGTGAAAAACCTTTTTTCTTAGTGCTGTCTTGTTGGATATTTTTTTCCTCAATCATAAATTTGCTTAGGTTAACATGGGCGAAGGAATATCCAATCAGTTCATTTATTACAGAGTTTGATACTTAGATATACAGTAGATACACATATTAGGTATTAGGTACTTAGATATACAGCCACAAGTTCAGAATTCCAAAGTGCTTTTGGAAGGTTCTAAAATACAGAAAGAGATACTTCATCCTGTCTTTCCAGTTGTGAATATGGACAGGTGGTACAGAGAATCAAGTGGGATTTGAGAATTATGAAGTGATCACACAGGGGCATTAAAACTCAATTAATGTCATGAGTCATGGTTGGACAATTCAGTTACAGTCTGTGACCTTCCCCTCTTAATTTCATCAGTTACTTCCGCCCACGTTAGCAGAGTCTAAGTCTCCAGCTATTGAAGAATAGTAATGTTTCCATTTTAAATGGAAAAAAATTGTGACAGACATCCCATTTTGGCACATTTCATAAGATTGTCTGCCTATTGTTGCAAAGCCAGCTGCATAAAGTAGTATAGTTTTTATATTTATATACCCTTGATAGTAAGTGAATTTATAATTTGAATGAAATTTCAGTGTTTGGTTTTGTTTTTTTTTTTTTTTTTCCTTAACAATGTCGGTGTTTCATTATGCTTTTATAAATTCTACAAAGGCCTGAAAATTAGTATCAGGTTTTATAAAATCATTATACTGTCAAATATTTTTTTACTTAATTAAATGCTTCTTTGATACCAAGAAAGCATATGATGAATTGTGACTTATACTGAAAGCAGCTCTATTTTAAGAAAATAGAAAGAAAATGGTTTTCATTGTTTGAAATGACTTTTAGGTTTGTGTTTCAGCTTTGTATGAAAAACACTTCGAGATTCTTATTTCAGGACTTTACATAATTAAGAATTATATATGAGGACATGTTCACTTTTCTTAAATATGATCAGTATTTTTCGGAGGACCTTTCTGCATTTGTGTGATTTCACTGTATTGCATGTGACATATGCCACCTTCTGGATATTGTCAGAATTGCCAGTTGCTTAAATAATCTTTAGAATAGTTAGAAAGTGGTTTTGTCCTCCATGTATCTGTTACAGAAATTAATACTGATATCCATGCTGATATCCATGCACATGTTAATGTATCAGAGGATGGTTGGACTTGCTTATCTTAGAGGTCTTTTCCAACTTTAATGATTCTGTGATTCTAAGTAGCCTACAGTTCTCAGCCAGACACTTCAGTGGTGTAAAAAGGTTTTAGTCTGAGGTGTGGTTAAGTCTTAAGCAGTGTTTCTGTGTCCTGAATCATTCTAACAAATTGATCATTGCTCTAAAATAGTTACACATTTTGACCAAGCAGTAATGGAAATAAATGCAGTAAGCTAACCAAAGAGAAAAAAAATATCAAATTAAAACAAACCCCCAAGCCCCCCAAGTGGTTGAGAAACATACACAGAGCTGTTCAGGTGCAGAAAACATGCCTATGTTACAGAAGAATCAGAGATGTAGGGTGAAATCTTTTCAAAGTTAGGCAATTGAAAGCAGTTAAATGTTCTGGGAAGAACCCTCAGGTTTTATGTGAAGCTGGTGGTAAAAAGTGGGGTTTGATTTATTGAGTCTAAAAAGGAGTTAAAGTGCCTTGTCAGGCCCCTATAATTTAAGTGCCCTTTAGTCCCTGTCACAATTCAATCTCTTTTCTACATTTATAAATTTGCAATAACCTTTTTGTAAATAGAAATCTGTCCAGGCTTGTACACTGCCATTCACTTCACAGTCCACTGTTGGCATTGGAGGAGTCTTGCTACTCTTGTTCTACTCCTCAGTCTCATAGCTACAAAATGACCACATGCTGCCTTGTTGGCTTAAGATAAAAAATAGGAATGATTTCTTATGTGCAAGAATACTTGGACCTGGTCTTGAGATTCAGCTGCTACCTAATTACAACTTACAGTTTAGAAAATTAAAATCACAGCTTTCCTATTCCACTGGAGTCCATCAATTGATGGACTTCAACACCAGAAGTAAAAAAGAACTCTTACTTCAGTCTTTTGTTTATATTCATTTGTTGTTATTAACAGGCTTAATTTTGTCTTTTGTCTGTTTCCCATTATGAGCTACTCTCTTTAATAAGATTTGAATTCTAAAGAGGATTTTATACATGAATTATATGCAAGCTCAGAGATAATTGGAAGATGAGGTTCAGGTTTGATGGGTAGTGAGGAGGCAGTCTGGAGGTTATAGCAAAGCTTGCAGCTTGACATGACACAGCAGAAATTTCAAGCAGTAATGCGTGAAAATGATGTAAATCTCAAAGCTGTCCCTTCAGATATTCTTTCTCTTACTGTTATTTCTCTTCAAGAGATGCTTTGTGCAGGCTGTCAAAGTCCTCATGGCAACCAGCAATTACTTCTTTTAAATCTTTTCCAAAATATGTCTTCCCTGGGGATTTTCAGCTTCTAGTTCAGAAAGGCAAAATGTAGTTTGTTTTTTTTTTTTTTCTCAATTCCCTAGTGGCAGCGTGCTGGCTGATGAGCTGAAGGATTTTTATGCCCTATTAACTGCAAAAGAAGGGAAAAAAACCTCTGCCCTTGAGATTTGCCTAAGTGAACTCAGTTTAAATTTTTTTTAAATGCAAAATAGGGAGCTAATGAAAGACCATGTGCCTTAAAGCCAAGCTATGTGTGTCTCTGTTAGTTTAACCTTTTAAAGCTTCTAGACGTGCATTCTGAATGAAGCATGAGTTGGAAGAAGAAAGATGAAAAAAATATATTGTAAAGAATAGAAATGATTGGTGTGTAATTGGAGTAGAACAAGTAAACTATAGAAAAGCTGCACTCAATGCTCAGCAGTTCATTTCAGGCCACACAGTCAGAGTTACTGCACTTGAAGAGATTCTAACCTGAGTCTACAGGAACATCAAGCACTGTTCCATGAACACAGAACTGAAGTAAATATAAGGCAAAACAGTATTCAGTCAGGTTACAAAGCACATCCTAGACCAAATATTCCTGTAACTTTCTACAGTACAACTTCAAGGCTGTGCTCCTTAGGGAAGATCTTCCCTCCCCGTTCTTTGGGTAGATTTCTTACTAAGCTAAATAGAAGGTAAAAGATCATTACTCAACTGAATAGAAAAGTCTGCAGCACACCCTACTTCCTAACATGTGATTCATTTTTGTGGCAGATTCTCAAATGTGAGTGTTTGTTTGAGCGTGCATTTTCCAGAAGATTCTGTTGCATTCTTCACTCAAATACAAAACAGAATTCATCTCAAAAACATTGCTAGCCACGAGATGAACAACCATGAAATGTAAACAGTTTAAAACACAGAAGTTAGGGGGAGAAACCAGCAACATGTTCATTCCAAAACCACATAAATAGTCTTTCCATCTCTGAGGGTGAAACAACCACTCAGAGATGTATTTTGAAACCCTCTGAAATAAAAAAGCAACTTCATAAAAAACAAAAACAAAAACAAAAACACATCCCAAAACCTGTTCTCAGAGGAGAAGCCAGTAAATATATTTTTATATACAGTCAACTCACCATTAACACTTTTGATGTACCACATTAAAGCAAGCATATGGAATTAGGTTCACTTTCATTTTATATTTAACTGGTATTTGCTTTAATGGGAATGTTTTCCCTCTTACCCTGACAAAGTTAAAGGAATCCATACTTGTCCCTTCTAACACTTTCTCCACGTTTCAAGCAACAAATACAATGACTAAAAGAGGTTTGATTCGTGCCTTAATAGCATATGATAAAGCACTTACAATTAACTTTTCTGTAAAGAGTTGCTACACTATATGTTGTTTTTATTTAAGGACTTAATGGAAGGGACTGTTGTGATTTTATTTGTGGGAATGGGCACTGGGAGAGAAATTACTGATAATGCACAGAATACTACTGCTGCTGGAGCACAAGCATTAATTGCTAAAACTTGATATTTTGCTTTACTTCATCTAAATTAGATGCAGCATCAGAAGAATAGATGGTATCTTATGTAGCTCAGATGAAAACATCAAGGTAATGCCAGCCAAAATCTGTTTATGTAATGAGCATGGTACACACACGACGACCAGTTATACAAGCTTAGATTGTATTCACAGAAGTAGGTCCCTTCCCTGTGGATTGACTAGAATGCTGGCTTTGGCATGAATAAGAAGAAGAGCTTTAAAATAAAGTGAGGGAAAGAACTCATGTAGTTTCCTTACCTATTGTTAGTAAGTAGAAAGGTGGCAATGAGACAAAAGAGCCATAGGTTGCACAGAAAGCAGCAGCAATGGTAAATAAAACAAACATTTATGGGGCTTTCTAGGTAAATTATTTAGGTAATGAAAGGTTCATGCCTAATGTATCCTGGATCTGACTGTGTTCCACAAATCACAGCTCCAAGGTTTGTGCCTAAAAGTGAAAACATGGGAATTACTCTACAATTTGAAACGGGGTATTGTTGGTTTAACAGAAACATGATTAACTTATACAACAGGCACAGATACTGAAGGATTCATTATGTACTAATTATGTTATAGACAGCAAAGAGCGTAGATACAACAATTCTATATTTGGATCAATATCACTTACATGAAAGAGTTTCAAATGGGATAATGCCAAGAGACAGATTTTAATGTAGAATGTGATATCTTTAATGATGTTAGAGAGATAAATACTTCTGAAAAATAGGTCATTATAGATCTGTCCCTAGTTACAAATATGAGAAAAAGGTATCTAACAAAACTAGAGCCCAATTTTCTCAGAAATGAGAGGAGCGTTTGGTTACTGCAGTGCCACTCCATCAGCAAGAAGAAATTTTTTATATTTGACTTTGGTAAGCTCTGGAGACATTATAGGAGAACTGTTAGCAGAAAAGAGCCTTGCCTAATGTAGTCACACATTGACGCCATTTAAACGAAATGTAGATTTATAGAAGCTTTCATTTTCAAAATAGCTAATTCTGAGGAATTAAGGAAGCTTCCTAGCAAGGTCAGCTAGATTTGAGAGTTGGAGAACTTGGGTATTTTAAGTCGAAAGGACAAAAGGATTTAGAACTTTTACTCTCCCCTCCCATCAATAAAATTGAAAAAAAAAAAAAAAAAAAGAGAGAGAAGCAGCTTTGTGTCTTAACTGGATAATTTGATAGTTCAGAAGGGTTATCTGGATATACAGGGAACTTAGAATTGAGTTAGGCAGTAATAAAAGTCCATTTTAGAAGTCAGAAACTACTGTGAAAAAGTGAGCTTCCTAAAGTGAAGCTGGGCTGTGCATTTTTCAAGAACTTATGTGAAATTGCAGTAGATTCTTTAGTCACATGGAAGAAAGGAGAAAGGTGGGAGATCATTACACCATGGCTGTAACATCAAGATTAAAGGTAAAGTCAGGGTGACTTCACCACTAAATGAATACTTTGAGTCAGTTTTCAGTAAGGATATTGAGGTTGAACATGGGGCCAAAGGCTATGTGACTAGAATGAGTGTATCAAATGGAAATTTCCATATCCAGGAGGAAAGGAGTGTTGTATTCTCAGTAAAGGGACCGAAACGTTTTGGTCATAAGGTACAGGATGGGGAAAAAAGAAGTCTGGCTTATATGAAACTACAGGCCAGGAGTTTTACTCACTATCAAACTGGGGATGGTACTGGATGAAGAGAGACTAGCAAGTGTTTTACAGATACTTAAAGAAAAAAGAACCCAAAGAGCTATAAAACTTTATTATATACTTTATATAGCTTTATGATATACTTCAGAAGAAAGAATGTGGAGGTAAATGAATTATGAGATAGAAAGTGACATGGATTTATTAAAGGTAGGTTATACCTTCTTGTCTTGGCAAGACAGTCGTTCCTCTTATTGAAGAAAATATAATAAATCATAAAAAGTCAATAATATTCAACTGAGGAAATATTTATTAAGGCAGAGAATGTAGGAACTGGTATGTGATTAGAAATATGCATAAAGAACATGCATGAGGCAATCTCAAACTAGAACTGGAAGCAAGTAACTTGTAGACTTGCTCTAGGGTAGATTTGGGGGCGATCTGATTTAACACTCTCACTAATGACTGTGACATAAAGTTTTTGCCAGTGGCATTTGCAGATCACAAAGCAGAGATTCATCATCAATGGAGGATCAAAACATCATGAAAGAGTATCTCTGAGGTTCATGAAGTAATATTAATTGGAGAAAAGACGTAAGTCAGCTTGCTTAGTGACTGTATTTATAATATACAGGATGCTTCATCTGAAAATGACACGAGAAAATGTTACTTGTTGATCATAAGACGAATGTGAGCTTCAAGTGGGTTGAAAAATGTGATCTTACAGTTGTTTAATAAAGTATGTTCAGTGGAGGTAGTGGCATGAAAACTTCCCTGTCTGTGCTGTTGATCAGGTGTCATCTGGGTTATTGTTCTCCGTTCTGGCCTTCATAGTACATAAAGATGAATATAAACATACTGGAATAGAAGTAGAGAGTTGCTCAGGAGGATGATCAGTGTATCTTACATATTACATGAGAGCTTGTCTAGCCAAGTGTATCAGAAGTTGAGAGAGGATATCATTTCTCTTTATGAATGTGTTGTGTATGATGGGGAGGAATGAACATTAGGGAAGAGGAAAAGCTGAATGACTGTCACATTAAAAAAAGATCCATGTAAAATGATCCTAAAAACCATCAGGAAATTTAGAACCATCAGAAAAATTAAGTTATGGAACAGCTTTCAAATTCAAGTGCTTGGGGAAAAAAAATTACTTATTTCAATACAGAGTATGGTAGAAATCCACAAAAGGGATGATGTGAAATGATTAGCTGTCATAGCAGAAGACTGAAGAGAATGACATAGGTCTATTATACTGTCCTCCCTATGAAAAAGGAAATAAAATGTTGATCCTTCTAAATCGGTTAACTACACCTCCCAAAATTTTTCTTTTCTTTAAATTTCTTTCAGTACGACTCTGTAGCAACACATGCAGTCTTTTTTTTTTTTTTCCCCCTACTGCTGCTATAAATGAGCTTCTGTTTGAAATATTAAAATTTTCTCCGTTTTTCCAAAGAACTCCAAAGTTTCTTTCTGCTTCTCTAATCCTACATATGTCCATAATCCGGTTTGCTTCTGGAAGGTCTATTTCTGTGGTTTGAATGTTTATAACTTCAGTTATTATAACTCAAGAACTGGCTTATTATGAACTCTGACACTGAAGAAGGATGTAAGTATCCAGAAGAGAATGCAGTTATTTCATGTTGCCCTTGGGAAAAAATGATAATAATAGGACAGAACTGAGCAAAACAAGAGAGGTGAATACCAGGAAGCTAAGAAATCCATGTTATAAAGCCATGTAAAACTCTGCTGGAAAAATCCCTAACATAAAATTCAAAGAAAGATTTAGTCCTGTGGAATGAAAAATAATGCCCCCTGATTTTTCGGTCTAATATTGATTTTTTTCCCCCCATACTTCCATTCTTTTATCAATGCATTGTTATGGTACTACAGTGTACATTTCCACATGTTGAGTGTTCACAACAATGTAAGCACTAAGATGACTAAACGCAACTGACTCATAACAAAACATGTTGGGAAAGGGGGAATCACATTAAGGTCATCAGTTAAACTACAAGCAGGCCTGCTGTTTCGACCACCCTGTTGCTGATGATGGTTATTTGAGGCATTAGGCCAAGCTATAAATGAAACATATTTTTCCCTTAAAATCTTAGAGTAAATGGGTCCAATAAAAAGTCATTGGTAGTTTTGCCTCTAAACCTTCATTACGTGTTTTTCTGAGCCATTACTACTGCATTCCAGTGCTACTGTGTCCCTCCGTATGTTGTTCTTGTCTATACACTGTCCCATCCTTCCACTCTGCCTTGTTTCCTTTCCTGGCCTAATTCAGAATGAATGGATGAACCTAAGCTTAGTGGATTTTTGTTTTCTATTGATGTGGATTCTTCTGGCAGCTATTTCCATCTTATTTGAAATATCTTGGCTTTATTCTTATTTGGATTTTCTGTCTTGGCATGAATAGTATACTATTACACTGGTTAGTTGATTTCCAAATCAAATGGCTTATGAAATAACTAAAGTACTCTTATAATGCTGAACTTTGTACTGCACAATGAAATTTGGAGTGAGCATCATTACCGTTTCTGGAGACTTCTTTGTTTTGGGAGTAATTGCTTTGTTCACTATAATTATTATAAAACAGAGTAAAATTATTGGGATACTGGACATTTTTAACTAAGTGTTAAAGAAACTTGTATGGCAGCATACAGGAATGGCAGCAAACCAGATCAACCTCAGCTTCCTGAGGCTATTCTGGTTTGGAGCATAAGCTCTGGTATCCAGATTTCACTGGCGTTCCCAATGAGACTGTTTCTGAAGATCCTAGAAATAGTCAGTGTTCTTCCCACCTAGGTATGTTATTAATATCTGAGTATTACCACTTCTTAAACAAATTGAGCACCAAGCTGACAGCAGCTAGTGCTAGCAGTTCACTTCCATCTTAGCACTCATCCAAATCCCAGCAAAGGAAACTATACAGTAGATAAGAAAGAGCATGAATGAAGTTATGCAGATAAAGCACTTGGAGAGGTGCAGGAAATATAGTGCTGGTCTTTGCTCTCCGGGCTTTTTAGGTGTTATTGACTGATGGAAGTCTCATGTAAAATGCATGCAGTTTCCAGGGAGCTGGGTCTGTCTTCTCATGGTTGAGTGTCCTAATCATGGAGGTAGGTTTTATTTGATTTACTCTTCTGCTGATCACACACTTATTTACGGCACAGAAGCACTGGTGGGCTGGAAGAACAGGGAGAACTATCAGCTAGTACCTCTGCTGGTGGCCTAGTAGTTTAGTATATTCCTCTGTGTTACAGGAGATCTGATTTTATTGCTATGCACACTGAGTACATCTGAAGCCTAGACCTTCCTACTTCAGGGATGAGTTCTTTAGCCACAGTCTTAGTGGGTTCTTTAGTATTGACCAGATCCATTTTGAAGGGATCTTTCTGAGCAACTGACTGCAGTTCATCTGCTTGTCTGGGTGAACCTTTACAGGAAGGAAGGAAGGAAAGACCTGAGGGAGATGCTGCTCTTCTCACAGGGCAGGTACTCTGCAGAATAAACAGGCATAAACAAAGAAGTATAGTTACCGGGTGGAGAGTTTCCACTCCAGTAAGCAGTCCCTGGAGACTGGAGATTACTGGTAGAGGTAACTGGAGGTTATGACTAGATAGGTTTTAGGCCCCTAAACCATGAAGTAGGCCTTAGATTCCACTTCTTGTGCTTACAACTGGCCTAAACTGTTGCTCTTATTCCTTTCACCTCCAAGATTAGGAAATAGTGTCACCCTCCACTCCTATGACTAGTGAACAGAGATGTCCTGACACTGAAACTCACTTTTGCCATTTTCTTTCATACAAAAGTCAGATACTGTCTTATAGTTTAATCGACATTTTAAAAATGCATATACAATTTTTTTTTCCCTCTCCTTGTCCACAGTTGATAAACTGATGCCACAGAGTGGGTTTTATGTGTTAAGCGTATGCATACTTTGAAGATGGAGAAACTATTAGTATCTTTAATGTTAAGTAAATACAGTACAGAATGCATCCAGGCTGGCCAACATCTAACAGACTAAGGTCTATATTCCTAAAGGTGTCTGGATTTCACAAAAAATGAAATTGCCCTTGTTAAAAAAAAACCAAAACAACTCTATGAATAGCTTTTATTAGACCACTTTGTACAACTTTTAAAAAGCCATTTTGCTTTAAACATGCTGTATTTTAATACAAAAAGCCATTTTACAGTATCATATGGCTTTCTTAAAAAGCACTATGAGATTTTTGCCAGTGGAGGATAATAATAAAAGTTAAAATGTGACAATTATGATACAATTATTTTGTACATTGTTATTTTACCTCTGAGCTGTTTTTTTAAAAAAATGCTGGTTTCATAAAAATATGGTTCTTTTGAATGCCCTGTACTGTAGGTGGTTGTGAATTTATTGGCATTTATATTTTCATCATATATTTTTCTCCTTCATTTTGCTTATGTTTTTCTGTGAGAATGGGAAAAAAGTCTGGCAGAAAATGAAAGGAAATCATAGAATCATAGAATCAT
>NW_008616803.1:0-17223 GCF_000691845.1 Merops nubicus | reverse complement strand
GGCCTCCCCCAGCCTTCCCAGGGACGCGCGTTTGCACCGTGTGTGCGCGGAGGCCTCAGCCCCGGCCCGGCCCCCGAGCCCCCTGCGCCGGTGGGGGAAGGCGGCGGGATTGGGAACAGCGCTTCGCGTTCGGTGTCTGCACCTTCCCCGCTCTGCCGTAGGTACTGGGCCAATCTGAAGCTCTGGTTCAAGCAGAAGATCAGCAAGGAGGAGTTTGACCTAGAAGCGCGCAGGCTTCTCACACAAGACAACGGTAAAAAGTCAGCTTGTGTTTGTTTTCCTGCCGGCTCTCGCCTTGCACGGTGCTTTCCAAACAGGGAAGTTGCTTGGAGAGAAATAAGAATGGCCAGGGTTCCAGTGGCGGGAGAGTTGACAAGGGGGGAGGGGCCTCGGTAGAGTTGAAAAGGTGGGAGGTGCCTTGGCCTTCCAGGGGAAATCCCTTTGTGCCCCCAGCATTGGCAGGCAATTTGGTCTTGTGTAAATATGGTAAAAAGGTAAAATATGCTGTCCCAGCAATAAAAAGGCCTTTTTAAATGTCACTGTAGAGACCCAGTCTTTTCCATACTGTGCTCTTCCTTTGGTTAAGGTGGGACTGGTGCGGGGGCTGAAGTGGGGAAGAGACCCCTAAATTCACCTAGGGGATCTTGCAGCGGGCAGATCTCCTTCCTGTCCTTCTGGGGGTGGCAAATTGAAGGGTGAGATTCTTTTGCTCTTGCCTCTGCATGGGCTTGCAAACACTGGTGGGCATTGCTGAGAGCGTTGTGGGATCTCCTGGCTTCCATGTTCATGCTCCCTGTGGGGAAGGGCAGGGAGTTTGTTGGTGCATTGGCTCAAAGGCCCAAGCTGATCACGTAACCCTCTGACCTTGCTTATGGAGTTCGTCTTCACTCTTTCTAACATATGACTATTCACTCCATGTTCCAGTAAGCCTTCTGTGAAGAAGTTTTGTTTTATCATAAACCTGTTTGACTTAACTTCACCTTTCTGGGGCTGGGTCTTACTGATCCTCTTCTGGCAAACCCACAATCCCTGCTACTACAAGTCTGCGTGGCTGGAGGGGCAGCTGGTCCTCCTCCTTCTGGCTGAATAATACACCAGACGTTTCACCTTGCATGCTGTAGGGCTGGATTTGTGTGTGTGGCACACTGAGAATTGACCTAACTTGTTTCCATGTCATCTGTAGTATCCTTTTTTTTTTTTTTCAGTGTGGTAGTAGCAGATTCTGGGTCCAGCAGAAGCAAACTCTCTCTTACAAAAAAAAAGGAATTGAAAGTTGTACCTGGATAGCTAAGCACATGGGGAGGAGCCAGCTGTGGAAAAGAATGGAGAGATGGCTTTGAGGGGCTGCCTGTGGGGGGAGTTGTGTTGCTAATGACCTGTCTGTTTCCACACAGTCCACTCTCACAATGATTTCCTCCTGGCCATACTTACCCGATGCCAGATCTTGGTTTCTGCACCAGGTAAGTCCCAGGGAGCCTCACGAAAAACAGTTGGGTAGCAACGCTTTGCCACCTCTGTGGCTGGGGGGGGGGGTTGTACAAAGCACTCCAACTTTCTGAGCCTTAATGTTCGTGTTCTTTTTGCTGTACAGGCCAAAGGGTAGCGAAGCAGGGATCCAGCTGACTTCAGCAGAGCTGCTTTTGTCAATAAGCTGCGTGTGCCTGGTGCGAGGGTGACGCTGGATCGCTGTGTGCGATAAGCCCCTTTGATTTCTGGATTGGGTGTGTGCTGTGAGCTGATGTGTAAAGGGAGACGTTGCTTTGCCTTTGATCTGTCTTGCTGTACTGCTTCCTCTCGCTTCTGAACTTGATGATGCTCTTTGTTCTTCTCTCTGCTGGGGATGTCATTTTGGGGAGCTGGATGTTGCTGACTGATCTTGAAATCAAGTACGTATTTGATAGAAAAATGCTTACTGGGAGTGCTTACAGCGAGTCTCGGTTGAGCTATGGCCAATTAACCCAACCCTCTCCAGATGGTTAACCTTTTAGCTTAGTAAGCATTTTGGATGGCTGTCGTTGAGTGGTTTGGTCTCTGGAAGAGCTCTCTATCCAGAGGGTGGATAGGAAAGACGGTGGAGCTGTGGGTCAAGGTACGAAACTGCTGTATAGTATGGGAGAGAGAACGTGGCAGCTCTGACAGGCTGAGAGACGAGGGCTTTGAGAGGAGAGAACACCTCTTGTTAGGGTACTTGATGTAGCTTGAGGAAGGAGAAAAGGCAAAGTTTGTGGATACCCACAGCTTTTTCTGTTGTAGCTGGTCATTAACTGTAGCAGCTCTGCTAGTTAAATGCTAACCTCCTCCACCTCCAAACTTGTTTGCTCTTGAACTTTACACATTGTGAGTCCCAGACTTGTCCTCTTCAGCGGTCTCTACTCATGTAATTCAGAAGATTTTTGTCAAAATCTTGTTGCTCCCTGCCTCTGAATTAAAGTACCTACAGCTGGATTATAAAAAGAAAGCAAAAGAACATCAATATCCCTGTATTATCTGAAGTAGCTGAGGCTAAATTAGGAGGAGGTGGGGGAGTGCCCACATTCTCTGAGTTCAGCACTGAGCTGGTGGGAGTGTTGGAAGGGAGATCACAGCTCAGAGGTCTTGCTTCTGAGTGGCAGAAGTCAGGTTAGAGCCCATCTCCGGGTGATGAAGGTTGGGGTTGTTTATTCCTGTGTGCACCACTCTGTGCTTCACTGTATTGAGCTTCCTTTGCCTCTTTACCCCACCCCTTAGGCTCCTACAGCTCTTCTGCAGTTGTCCAGTCAGGCTGTGTCTGCCTTGGCTTAAACAGCTCGGATTTGTCAGCAAGCTCTGCTTGCTCCCCAGGGCCCCTTTTTCCAAGGCTTTCTAGGGGTGTGGTAAAAGTAGGAGCCCCAGCACAAAGCAGGCTGGTCTCCACAGGTGCCCTCCATATGCTCATTACTTCCTGCTTGATCTTTCTAAAATTCGAGTCCTTGCCAAGGACTTCTCCTTGTGTCTTACTGAAACTTAGTCTCTTCAGGAGCTCTTGAAGAACCTTTCTTTGTAGTTCTTCAGCAGATCAGTGACAGTGTGACAGAGCAAGTACTGGCCAGCTGGTCACCTCCATTGCTTTCAGGCAGGCTTTTTTGGTTCTGCCCACAGATCTACAGAAGCCAGCTTGGAAAAAAATCCATTTAATGTGTGTTTGTGTTCTTAAAGATGTGTTTTAAGTCCCTGCAGTTAACAGCACTTACTGCTGGTCCCTTCTAGAGTCTCTGGTTTGCCTCCTTGAATCACTGCAAGGTCTCCCAGCGATTCTGGAGCTGATCTGTACTGAGCCAGATACCACTGGCTGGTAACTCTATTGCAGACACATCTTACTGACCCATCTTCTGCTGTGTGTGGTTAGCAGGTTGTACCTGCAAGCCCAGGAGAGCACGAGAGGGGAATACGAGGTGTTCTGCCTTGGTTTCTTTTTTCCCCTCTAGGTGCCAGCCTGGCACCTGCTAGGTGGGTTGTGTTTTGGGGGTGTGTGTGTGTGTTTGTTTGTGTTTTTTTTTCCCCATGTAAGAATGGAACACTAACGGGCTATTGTCTGCACCACTGTCTTTTGGGTAGAAGGTGTTTCCTTCACCATTCGTGGAAACGAGTGACTTTAAAGAAGTGTGTGTGCTGCTCTTGGCACGCCATCACAGGGGTTACTGCTGCACGGACTTTCCACCTGCGTGTGAGAGAGGCAAGGGGAAAGAACCTTCTTTCTAATGCTGTTTTGTATTAAAATAAAGCATGTGGCCAGCTTTAAAAGTGTACTTGATATTGTGACATTTAAGTAGGAAATACATAGAGATGGCATTTTTAAGGAGTCATTCTAACTTGTAATGCCACTGCCCAGGGAAGTGGTGGAGTCACTGTCCCTGGAGGTATTTAAAAGATGTGTAGATGAGGTGCTGAGGGATATGGTTTAGTGGTGGACTTGGCAGTGCTGTGTTAATGATTGGACTTGATGATCTTAAAAGTCTTTTCCAACCTAAATTATTCTATATGTTGAACCATGCAGACAAACCCATCTGATCCAGATTTTGCTGCCTCTGGTTGTAGTAGTTCTATCTGGGCTTACTGGGGAACACTGGGTGAATGTGGCCCTTCGTGAGCATTTTCCATCTCCACCTATCATCTGTTTAGGCTGTTGGCTGTGAGAACTTCAAATCCCAGTTCAGCAGCCTCTGTGGCACGGGACATTTCGAACTTGGTGATTGAGAGGGAGGGAAGTTCATGTCCGCTCTGGAGTGCCTGACCGGCTGAGGTAGCTCCTGTTGAGCTCCCACTGAGGACACGGCAGGATGCTGAACAATCCTGCATCTGAATTCTCTGCCCTTTTTAAAAATGGGTGGTGTTGTTCCTGCTGGTAGCCATGTTTGTAAAGACAAGCATAAATGCTTGAGTGGCATCCAGCTGTAACATAACTGGAAAGCTGTGAAAGTGCCTGAAAGAGGAACTTTCTAGAAATATGCTATCCAAAATCCTAGAGTGCCTTAATGGAGACTTTAGGTTGGGTGCACCAGCCTGAGTGGTGGCACACTTCCCATTACAAGAAAGTTGTTTTCTTTGGTATTCTTACCAGTACTTTCAGAAGTGCTTTTCTGAATTTGTCTGGTGGTTTTGTTCCCCAAAAAAATCCATCAGGAGGAACTTCAGTTTAAAGCCATCTTTAACCTTGCATGGACTTGCTCACTAAGCTTATAGGATCATGGAATGTGTTGGGTTGGAAGGAACCTTTAAAGGTCATCTGGTCCAACCCCCCTGCAGTGAGCAGGGACATTTTCAAATAGAGCAGGTTGCTCAGGGCCCCCTCCAGCCTGACCTTGAATATTTCCAGGGGTGGGGCTTTTACCACCAGTCTGGGCAACCTGGGTCAGTGTTTCACCACCCTCAGTGCAAAAAATGTCTTCCTTATAGCTAGTCTGAGTCTACTGTCTTTTAGTTTAAAACAATCACCCCTTGTCCTGTCACAACAGGCCCTGCTAAAAAAAAAAATCTGTCCCCATCTTTCTTATCGGCTCCCTGTAAGTATTGAGAGGCTGCAGGAAGCTCTCCCCAGACCCTTCTCTGGCTGAATCACCCCAACTCTCTCAGCCTGACCTCGCAGCAGAGGGATTCCAGCCCCCTTATTTTCGTGGCCTCATCTGGACCTGCTCCAGCAGGTCCATGTCCTTCTTACACTGGGTGTTCCAGAGCTGGACTCAGCATTGTAGCTGGGCTCTCACCAGAGTGGAGCAGAGGGACAGAATCCCCTCCCTCGACCTGCTGACCACGCTTCCTTTTCTGCAGCCCAGGATAACTATGTTTGGACAATTGCAAGCAATGGAGTTCATGAGCTTTCTTGAGTTCGTACATATGTCACTTGAACTATTACCTCCTTCCTTACCTAAATGTTAACAACAAAATTGAGACAATTGCAAGCACCTGAGTTGGTGATACAAGGATTTTAATTTATTTGCTAGTAATCTGAAGCCAGCTAAAAGATGGTTCAGTGAATCAGAATTGTTGCTGGGGTAGCAGGAGCATTTTATTGTATGAGGGCCCACAGGCTTTGCTTGAAGGGCTGTCAACTGTGAGACAGGCTCAGGTCGCTCGTGTTCCACTTCTCTCCAGAGAGCTGGGAAGGGTGGAAAAAGCAGTAAATGGTAGTGTGAGTTGTTGACAGAGGAAGGTCAGAATATATTTGACTAAACCCTTGTCCCTGCAAGAAAATTAAAACCAAACCACCAAAAACCCCAACCAACCAACTGAAGACCAAATCAATGAGAGTGAGAAAACACACATTTCCTGTGCCTGGGTGCTCTGCTGTGACTGTCTCTGTCTGTATCTTGGTCCTTGCCTCCTGTGTGGCTGCTGCAGCACGTCAGGAAAACCTGACACCCTCTGTCTGAGCTGGCTGGTGCCATTGTGGCAGAGACTGGCAGCTCTTAGACAAACATTCTTATCTGTTGCTCATCTTTGAAGGCACTGTCAGCAGCCATTCCTGTGGCTTGTTAACATCTCATTCTCTCGCTATTAAGGTTAAATAAAAGCTGCTAACATTTCTGAAGCTTCACATCTGAGCCAACCCAGCCGTGTCATTTGTGGCCAGGAAGGCAAGTATGAGTTTTCTTAGAATACTAGAGGGAAATTCTCCTTTCTTCATCTACTGCAAGTCGGCTCTGGGTTCATTGCAATGGGGAATCAGAGATAGTATCTCACCTTTTCCTCCTCCTAAGCCAAGTCTGGCAAAGTTTTCATTAAATGTGCAGATTGAGACTCAATTAATTTGCATGTTTCAGATCTATTGTCAAAGACTAAAAATTTAGTTGCTATTTAGTGTAAAAGTTGCTATTATTGCTACTAGGGAGATGTGCATTTACTGACAGCTTTGAAATGGGCCTTAACACACTTAATTCTCCCTGCTTAGAAGGAGTCTGACCTGCTGTAGAGGAGAGGAGGAAGAAGAAAGGACTTGTCTGTAAAGAGCTAAACATCTTGGGAGAGAAGTAGCGTGGGTTTTTTATAGATCCTAAGATGAAAGTCCCAAGATACCAATGGAGGGTAAGAGTAGTCCTTGAGATGATTGTCCACGGTGCTTTCCAGCACCCCCTTGTTAAGGATATGGTGAAGTGTTGTAGTGATGAGTAGAGACACCAGCTTTACAATTTTTTGAGAGGGCTTATTTATTTTTTTCCTATAATTGGCTAGTGGATTTTGCCAGCAGGGTTTGTTGTAGACCATTGGATTTCACCTCGCTAACAGGATGTAGCTAAACTTTTCAGGCAGCATTTGTTAATAGGGAGAAGATGCCATCTATGTGTGTGTGTAGGTTGTTTCTAACCCCTTCTTAGCAGTTCACCGTTCAAAAACTTCACCTGAGTCTGCTGTTTTATTGGGATGGCTGCTGTCACTTCGTCTGTTTGTAGAGGAAGTGCCAAAGGCTGGCTGAGGTGTAGCCAGGGAACATCTGAGACATTGCCATGCTGTCAGCACCACCTGTCAGCAGAGCTACAACCTCTGCTTCAGGGGCAACAAGTACTTTCAGAGCTGACTTGTCCAAGCTCTTGGGAGGCAGGCAGGGACCCTGGCACAAGGCACATTCTGCTCCAGAGGAGAAGGGGTGCTTGCTCCCTCTGCAAAACCAAAGGAGGAGGAGGATGATGACACAAAGCAGAGGCTGCCTATGTAGCCACGAGAGGGCTGTCCAGTCTTTGGGTTGCAGTTCTTGTTTGCTGTCAGCAAGAACATGCACATCCAGTGCAACTTTGTCTTAAGCCCAAATGTATCTGAAGGGATTGTTCACAGATCCTGTAAACCCATCAGTGGGAAATCTGGGCTGTCCTTGCCAAGAGCAGTGTGATTATCAGGATGTGGTTTGACCTACTGTAAGTGTAGCTGTCAAACAGCACACAGTGGACTTCTGAGCGGTCTTTTCAAGGTGATGTGGCCAAGTGTATGTATTTACTGGTGCTATACAATAATCTCTTCTTCAGCTGCTTGCCAGCTCTGGTTGGTCACAGGCTCACTGCTCATGTTGGTGTTATCCTGTTCTGGGCTCAGCAACCTTTGCAGTTCTTCCACCCTCTTTTTTCCCCTCGGTGTAACAAGAACAATCAGCTGCTATGTTTAACAGAGATCAGAGACAAAGCTTGCTAAAGCTGATGGGGAGCTGTGAAAGCAGAGTAGTAGTGAGTCAGACTGCTCAATCTGCTGACTAGCATCTGACCTAATCCGGGATTTGGGAGCAGAATCCCCCTCTGAGAAAGCTCCTGTCATCTTCCTGTTGGAACGCATGGCTCTTCCTTGTTGCTTTACTTGGAGGTTGTGGTCATCTCTTCTCCCATGGCTTTTTGTGTGTGGACACGAATTTCTGCTGAGGTAATGGAGTGAGTCATACTAGCAGGGGGCTGACAAAGGAAAGGCTGTTCTTCCCTGAGAAATCGCTCTGGGTCATGGCTGTTGATTTTGGGCTAAGGGTTAGCTGGATGCCAAATGTTAAGGGTTTTCCAGCGTGAACAGGTTGAACCTGGCCCTAAACCTACTGAGTAGAGTTGTTTTCTTTTCAATTTGTAGAAGGTGCTGGATCTCTGCCATGGCCAGGTGGCTCTGCAACTAAACCTGGAAAACCCAAAGGAAAGAAAAAGATTTCTTCAGTTCGACAGAAGTTTGATGTAAGTGTCCACGGTTAGATGGTCACAGCTCTGTGACATTCTGTTAGGGATGAAGAGCACAGCAGGTGGTACTTCTTATCACAGGGATGAACATCCAACACATGCAGTGGTACACGTCATATTTATTTTGAGTTCTTGGCCGGGGCAAGAGGTGGGGGTTAGTGGCTGCTGCCTCTTTTGTGGAAGCCTCTTGGGAGAATGTCTATGGTGTGACCTGTCTTTATTAGACCCCAGGGAATCTGTGAAAGAACACCTAAATGTCAAAGCTGCAAAAGTTTGTATTCCAGGAACCAACAAGGAGTAACTTTAGCTTTCCGGTCACTGCAGTAACGCATGGGCAGGTCGTTCACAGCCTTATTGAACTTCCTCATTCTCTGCAGTATCTTGTTGACATGTCTGCCAAATTCTTGTAGCAGAAGTATTTTCTTATTTATTCAGGCAGTCAGACAGAATTCTGTGATTGTATGATCCCCTCCACAGGACTCTGCAATCCAAAATGTTAGGAGTTATGTGTTCCTTGGGTGGAATGTTTTTAGAGGGTCGGGTTGTTTCAGAACTGAAAATGCTTTGCAAAGATGCTGCCTTCTGGCAGGTGGCAGAGAAATGTGCACGATTGGTTCACGTTGTGGTGAAGGCTCTGTGCACACACCTGGTGCTGTCATGTGCCTGTTCTGCAGGTGTTCCTGTGCAGCCAGCTTGGAGGGAGCCTGCTGTGATAGGGGACTGGGATGGGGCGCTGGCTTCCAGGGGTGGGGTTTGATAAGGTGGTTCCAACTGAATTAATGGTTGTTGAAAGGGAGAGTGTCTATCTCGTACTGAGCCAGATTTATCAGGTCTGAGCACATCACAGTCTGGTTCCGTTCTCTGACAAGGCAGAAAACTAATTGGGGGGAAAAAAAGATCCAAACCCCCAAGCTTCTCCTGCTGGTCTGCGGTGAGATGCACGCCAGAGCCAGCACAGAGGGGCTGGGGTTAGAGGAGAAGGGTGGGCACGTGAAACCTCCCACTTGGCTACGAGAGGTCAGCTTGGCTGAAGTGCATGCTGCCCTTCTAGGCACTATACTTAGATACTCTGTGTGGCTCAGAGGGATGCGAGTGCAGCGGAAGGCTTGTTGTCTTTAGAAGCTCCTGAAATATTTTTGCAGTGTCTACAGCTATGACCTGAATTCTGATGGTGGCCTGTGTTCCTTTTGTTTTTAAACTTCCCATAACTGTCCGATAGCAAGGAGAGGAGAGCTTGAGAAGCAAGTCATGATGTAGCTGAAGTCTTGAAGTTTGATTTACTCAGTACGCCTGCCCCCACATTGCACCTGGTGTGTGTGTTTATACATGCATTCCTGGAATGCTTGGTAATAACTGCTGTGTGAAGTGTATGTTATGATAAACGGGCTTGTCTGTTGCTGATGGAATTCCTGAGTATTGTGAACTTGAGGTGCCTTGATATTTCCTGATGGTTTCCCTTACTAGTCAGAATAACACCTGTGAATGACCACAGGTTTGTTCCAGCTGACTTCTGCTCTCCCAAACTATGTTCCTCTTAAGAGGAGTTTAGATTTTGAAGGTCTTTTTTTCCAAAGCATACAGACATGTAGCTTTCCCGTAATGACAGCGTAAGCCTTCAGAATTACAGGGAGGGAAACCTGCTTTCACACCATTAGTGGGTGGGCTGGTTTTCACTCTGAGTTAAATGCCACACTGTCCTTTGAATAAAGCGGCCCTCCTTCCTCTCCTGAAACTGAAATGTGAGAAACCCACTTTGCTGTATATTCATTGTTTATATTTAAAGTATGTGTTTGTCTTGATGCCCCGTAAGAGCCTTGCAGCAATCTGTGTTCCAGAGCCACCGGATTTGTGGCTCTGGAATGTTGAGGGACAGAAGTTGTGGGAGTACTTGGTGGGGCAGGTCAGTGTTGTTCCCTTGCAGGTCAGTGCTGAGCCGAGTGCATCTGGGCTCAAGGATCAATCATTCTCATCTGCTTCCCTCCCTGCCCTTCAGCTGGGGAGTGAGACTTCCTGGGAGCCACCACAACCACTCAAAGCTTGAGACACCAGCTCAGCAAGGGAATTATGCTGGAATATATGGGGTCTAGGAAGTGAGGGTTGCCACCTTCGTGTATGAATACCTGTTCTGTGATGGCTTTTTTTCTAAATAACTGAGTCAGTTCTAAAGAGCAGCCACAATCCATCTCAGAGTCAATGACTGCTCAGTGACATAGCTCTGTTTAGTGCATTGAAAGCACACAGGGCGATTAGAGTATGAAATTCAGAACTGGATTTTGACTAAGTTGTTGCATTTAAAACTTTAAAGAAATGTAAGAATCACTTAATTGCACAAGCTTAGAATCATAGGTTTTAATCTTGGTGGAAACCGTACAGTTAGTAAGTAAAATACACCCTGCCATACAAGAATGACTAAGCAGATGAGAACTCTTCAGTATAGAAGGAGGTGACTGAGACACGTGAAATTCAGTAAAGTCATCACTGTGCTGGGTAACGTGAACAAAGATAAAAAGGGACAGTGACTGACCACATTTGAGACTTGCTAAATGCACATCATTTTCCTGTAAGTGAGAACTACAGAACAAACCAGAGGAAATGACCCTTCACGTGGTGCCCTGTTCTGGTTCCGTGTGAAAAGGGGTTCAGGGCAGGACCCACATGGAACAGAACTATGTGCTCCCTTCCCCCCTCCCCCCCAGAGAGAGAGAGAGAGACTTTGAAAAAAAACTGATAAGGGAGTTAAATGAAAAAAAATAAAATATATTGTTTAACAAGGAACAAAACGAAAAAGGGAGGTAAGAAAAAATATATACAAAGATTAGGGGAAATACAAAAGTAAACAAAATATACAAAACCCTCAGAAATAGTTCCAGGGTCCCATGGAGCAAAGCACGCACCTGACCCCCAGAGCCACAGGGCAGGAATGGAGTTAGCACCCACTTCCTGCCTCCTTCCAGAGTGTGTGTGGGAAGGGGAGGGAATACAATGGTTCACCCCCACCCGGGGTCCTCCCAGGTGCTGGAAGGTCACACCCCCACTCCAAGCCCCAAACCACAACATGCACTGTTAATCTTCAGGGTGCTGCTGGACACATTCATGGGTTGTTTAATGAAAGGATACCAACACTGACTCGGGAATTTCTTCAGTTAGAGATTTTTGGAGGTTGGGAGAATATCCTGGGGACAAATACCACAGCAGGACAAGCAGAGTGATATCACAGAATCACAGAATGTTAGGGGTTGGAAGGGACCTCCAGAGATCGAGTCCAACCCCCCTGCCAGAGCAGGACCATCTAGTCTAGGGAATGTTGTTATAGGTGTTTGCTTTCCATCTGGAGACCAGATGTTTGGCTTGATGAAGTAAAGGGTCTGACTGGGTGTTTATCTTTTACTCTAATATTATATTCATTACAGCACCGGTTCCAGCCTCAGAATCCACTGTCTGGAGCCCAGCAGTTTGTGGCAAAGGATCCTCAGGAGGATGATGATTTGAAGCTGTGTTCTCATACCATGATGCTTCCTACACGTGGCCAGTTGGAAGGAAGGATGATCGTAACTGCGTACGAGCACGGGCTGGACAACGTGACAGAGGAGGCAGTGACAGCAGTGGTTTATGCTGTGGAGGTGAGACTGGGCTGGGCAGCAGTGGTGGTCTCACAGCAGCAACAGAAGCTCCTGTGTGGAGCAGGGAGTGGCGTCCCTCCGTGAGGAGAGGAAACCTGTTTCTCAAACTGCCCAATTTCCTCTGGAGGAGTAGGGTGGGAAGCAAAGGGCTTCCATGTTCGTGCCATCATAGATGGCATAAACCCTTGGATTTCTGGCTGCAAGTGTTAATTTTGAAGTACTGCATATGAAGAACTCAGACATGCTTAAGTGCCTGTTCTGGAAAATGCTGTTCCTGTCTCTTAAAAGCAGGGACAGAGCAGGAGCTCCATTTCAAAAGGTTCTATTAAAAAAAAAAGCCATTACAGGTGCAGGTATCTGGGATGGAAGTGAAGTGGCAGAATTGGGTAGTACCTGCAGGTGAAGTGCTGGGTTGGGCCATCAGTGGTGCATCACAGCCATACTTGGAGTGTTGATGTGTGCATGGTTTTCTGGAGTCAGAATGTGGAGGCCAACCTGAAGTCCCCGTCTGAGAGTGAGGCCAACTTAAGAAGCAGTTGTTGTCCCTTCTTCTCAGACAGTTGATTCTCCAGCACTTTCCAGGCCACTGAAGAGTCTGAAAAAGAGGAGTGAGTGGCTTTTCACTGTAGTTTTAGGGCCGGTGTTTCAGTACAAGTGTAACACCTAGTGCCAGTTATGAAGTCTCTTAACTCTATCAAGGGGATCACAGGTTGGGAATTTCCTGGCATTTAAGAAACCTCTTTGACATTTTAGGCAGCTCGTCCCATATTGAAGTACAGTTCACGGGCTAATGCACAAGTAGGTGCACAGTGCCATGTTCTCTGTTCAGATGTTTCAGACAGTGAAAACATACTGCAGTTTCTTCATCTCTTGACCTCCTTATGTCTGCAGATCCTTGTCTTGCCACTTGGTGAGGCACTTCACATACCCGTGGCATGGTAGAGTGAACAAATCGGCATGTGTAATAAAATTGTTTTTCATTGCAGAACCACCTTAAGGATATTTTGACCTCTGTGATATCCAGGCGGAAGGCCTATCGCCTGAGAGACGGCCACTTCAAGTATGCCTTCGGGAGCAACGTTAACCCTCAGCCGTACCTGAAGAACAGTGTTGTTGCCTATAACAACTTAATTGAGTGGTAAGGAGGTCTCGGCACACTGCTAATTTCAGATGCAATTTGCTAGCCTTAAAGCTACTCTGAGGGGCGGTTTCTCTTTTTAGTTGTTAGAATCTGTTAATAATGGTGCTGAGCTTTCTCATACTCCAAAGGTATGGGTGTTGAGGACTGTACAGCTGAAGAGGGAGGGAGAACATGGGGATTTCTCAGCAGCAGAGTTTAGGACGGCCTCCCTCCCTTGCCTGTGCTTGTCCATCGATTTATGAAGGTGACCCCTGGCTCTCTGAATGTCCTTTGTAGTCACTGCTTTTTGGAAGCTGTAGTGAGTGACATAGGAATTCCACTGCTCTCAGGGGAACTGCCCCTGGGAAGAAGAGACCTGCCTTTGTGGGGACACCACTTGTGCCACAGGAATGAAGTGTCAGTGAGCGTCTGCAGAATGCTGCTGTCCTGGCATTTCCTGGATCCAAATGTATTTATGGTTCCTTGACTTGTCTTTCCAAGTCAGCAGAGCTTCAAGGTCACCTTGTTTTCCAAGGCCTCGATATCAAACAGCTTGTGCTGTTGATCTGTCAGTGTGTGTTTGAGAAGGCAGTAGTGTTTGTCTGTGGCAGCTTTTAGCAGTTGACAGGAGGTTGTGGGTGGTTTAAGATTTAATTATAGCATTACAAGCACTAAAATCCAGTCCAGTCTAAACAACCCTAACAGCTAATGTCTTTCAATTTAATGGTGTGGGTGCCTTGATTTTTATGCTGGATAGAAGCTATTGCCTGTAACAAAAATCAGTTAAGCAGGTTTGAAGCGTGCTGAGGATCTGTTTGCACTGTTTTTATTGAACTGGAATTTTAAAGAGATTGTCATTACAGCTGCAATAATTTTATGTACATAAGGGCAAAGTCAACTGATACAGAAAAGCAAACCCTGAGGCCAAGCCTCTGCTGTATGACTTGCAGAGCGGGGGCTGTTTTCTTGACTAGAAGGTTTCAGTACCTGCTTTGTCTACAGCCCTCCAACCTTTGTGACACCTTCTGCTGGTCAGGGTCTTGCTCCCCAGCCCCTGCCCGACGATGCTGAGCAGCAGGCAGCTCTACTCCTGGCATGCTCTGGGGACACCTTACCAGCATCGCTGCCACCGGTGAACATGTATGACCTTTTTGAGGCATTACAGGTAAGCTGTTCAGGTCACACTGTTATGTCATGTCACAGGCAGTGCTGCCCTGAGCATCACTTACTGGTCTCAGGTTTGATTTACATGCGTGAAAGGGGATTTGATTTCTTCTCCTACAGTCTCCTTCCTCCCGTGTCTCAAATTTAAAATTCTATGGCTTCAACTTCCTCCCAGTATTGGGTAATGGTTTACTTAGAGTCAGCTCATGACTTAACTGCTGCCCTTGGTCAGAGAGTTGATGAGAAAATCTGTCTCTTCTCACAGCTACATAAGAAAGGTGAACTCTTCTGCTGTGGCAAGGCTGCAGTGATTATATCAGAACTGAGCTAGACTGAGATTTTGACAGCAATGCAGCAGAGTGACTTGCCTGTCATGTCCCTTTTTTACTCCTCATGTTCCACCTGGGTACTTAGAGGAATATTTGGTCCTGGCATGCAGGCTGCTGTAGTGGGTTGGCTGTGATCACCCCAGCCCTGGGGAGGTGTCTCAAGTGGGCTGTATGAATCTTCCTGTGGAGACCTACGCCTGTGGTTCCCTCCCTCTCTGGCAGCTCTGGGGACATTCAGGCTACTTTGAATGTCTAAAATTAGCTGTGAGAAATTCCCCCTTGATCTCTGCTATTGTGAGCAAGCCTTGAGATTTTGTCTCAAGGCTGTGGAGACAGACCACTCATTGCAAGATCTATAATCAAGCATTCATTTCATGTGTTTGGTCAGAACTGTTGTTTGTAAGATTCTGATCACAAGTTATTGCTTGTCCTCACAAGAGCAAAATGATGATTTCCTTACGGTGGCAGCCCTGTGGCAGGAAGCTGCTCTGTGCTGGCTCCTGTGGCAGTGCTGGCAGGTCACAGCTCTCCTCGTGTGCCAGCCTCCCTCCCCGCTCGGCAGCGCCGGCGCGCTCGTCGTCCTGCAGCACAGGGAGGTTACTCCCTGGCAGCCTGGGGAGAAGTGCCCGGAAGGGTGATGCTCGTTTTCTAACGTGTGTCTCCAGGTGCACAAAGAAGTCATTCCTGCGCACACTGTCTACGCTCTAAACATTGAGAGAATCGTCATGAAACTCTGGCATCCAAACCACGAGGAGCTACAGCAGGATCAGATCCATCGCCAGCGCCTGGCGGCGAAGGAGGGGCTCCTGCTCTGCTAGAGCAGCTCTGCCAGGCTCGGGTGGCTGCGCTGCTCTCCCTTGGGCCTGACGCTCGGACGCTTGTCGTAAACCTCTGGGTCAGCGTTTCAAGGATGACCTAAGTTATGAGTCAAGTTTCCTATGGAAATATGACTGAGTTGTGGCACACCTCCTCTGCTTCCCCAGAGTCACGTGCCATGGAGGGCTTGCAGCAATCCCACTGAACTGGAAAGCAGAAACAAGAGTTGTTTGCAAAGACTGTTTTAGGGAAAATAAATGTAAAGGTGGAAGGAGTTGGTTTTAAATAAGGTGTATTTGTGTCATCTTTTGTGAGCATGGGGACTCTGCTGCCTTTCCCTTCCCCCTTCAGGTAGTTTCTCTTCTGAGCTCAGTTTCCAGGGGCCTTGCCCAACTTCTGTTGCACCTCTTGGGATCCTTTTCCATTCATTCAACTGGAAATGGGTGGGCTCTTTTGAAGTGCATAGGAGCAGTTCTGTAAACTGACACTGTTGCTCTTGTACCGGGGAACTTCTGATTAGAAACTGAGAAAAGAAGGCAACAAAGAGAATGGTCCTTTGTAGCCTGTCTTTTGAACTGTTCTGTGTCATAAAACATGGTGTGCATTCTTGTAGGAATTCCTCAGCTGTTAGGAAAACATTACTCGACAGTCAGCTCGACTGTCCCTGAGGTGTGACAGCAACTCCCAAATACATAGTCTGGGTTGCAGACTCCTTGGAATTGCAGCATGAACAAGATGTGATGTGCTGCTTCATTGTGAAAGACGTGCAACCACCCCTCTCCACCTGGGGATGCAGATCGCTGCAAGTATTGGTTTCTGGGAAGTATTTGTTTAGGAGAGCTGTCATCTTTTCCATATAGTTTCCTTCTGTACTGTGTCCCCAGGACTGAAGAGGGGCAGGTGACAAGTATTTCCTCCCAGTTACATTTTTTACAACTTCCTTTCTTGGCTCCCATGACTGTATGAGACCAGAGCTGTCGCTGTGTTCCTGGGTTTCCTGCATCCCCTTTTGGGAGGTGCTGTGGAACCAGGCACTGCAAGAGGCACTGCTCATGCAGGTGTCAATGGTTCTCATCATGAGAAGCCAATTTTAGGATTTTGAAGAAGCTGGGAAAGGCAACAGCAGAGAACCAGAGCAGAGTCTGGCAGGATGAGAGCAGTTGTACTTGGTAGGAATAGCAGCTTAAAAGTTGACCCCAGTGGCTTTTACATGACAGTTTTTTAAAACCAGTATTGAACCTGAGTAACTACATGTGGTGAGGATCATCGAGTCACCCAAAATATGGGCTCTGAGGTGTGGGAGGGGGATTTCCCAGATAAGTGTTATGCTTCTGGTGTAAAATGAAAACATTAAGTTTGTTTGTTAGAAACTTTGGGGCAGCTTTGAGGATTTCAGATCTGAAGAAAGCACGCAGCCTCTGACAGCATCACAAGTGAAATCTGAAACAAAATACCAAGTATGGCTGTCCTGGTTTGGGGTAAAATAGATCTGGTTCTGCTTAATTTTACTTTTTAGTTAAAGCTCTTCTAATTAACTGCTCTCTCTGAAGTGGTAGCAGCATTTTCATAAACTGTCTGGCTTTAGCAGGGGTAAGACTTCATGTTTGGAGTTACTGCTAGGGATTGGTGTGCAGACCAAGGCCACTGCTAAGCTTCTGTCCCACATGGAGGGGGGCAGAGAGTACCCGGCATGTGCAGGGAGGAGCGGGCAGGATAACTGACCACAAGATTCACCAGTGGGGTGTCCCATCCCACAGCTGGCATAGCCAGTAAAGCTGAAGGATCAGGAGAGGGAAGCCCTTCCCTCGCCCTTCCATTCTCTCTTCCGTGCGCTGCTGCTGCTGCAGTGGCCGGCATCCGAGGAGGACTTCATCCATCCTGCCTTTGATCCCAAGTCCTGTGTTCCGGCATCCGAGTAGGACTTCATCCATCCTGCCTTTGATCCCAAGTCCTGTGTTCCTGAACTGAGTTCCAGAGTCCAACTGCTGTGGCTGAGCCCAGACTGGGACCCTCTCCCCAGGGGC
>NW_008616802.1:72573-73816 GCF_000691845.1 Merops nubicus | reverse complement strand
TTTGTCATTAACTGCATTCTTCTTACAATCCTGTCCCCAGTATACTTAGAAGTGAGGGCTTCAAAGGCAAAAGATGAAAAGTCTGAATTCAGCTAAATATGAATGTATTATGATTTCTCCATAGTGGAACATGCTGGAACCATGGTGGCACCTCTTGATCTGTACCATTATCTGAGCTGTCCATGTGAAATAAATAAAAGAGCTTTCTTTGCAGATCAGCCTGCCTGAATGGCATATTCTTGCTTTAGACACGATTATGTTTGGAGGATAAAAAAGAAAAAAAAATAAAAATTTCAAAATAGAAGTCAGATATCCATAAAATGAGAAGTGAAAAGGTGTGGCATAAAAGTTGTTCCAATGTTTTAATTTTCAGGTTCTGTAAATAACACAAGGGAAGAAATTTCACATACTGTGTTGGACTGATAGATAAAGTTGGAGCTGTTTCAGAAGATGATGGATGGACCCCATTGTTAGCTACACTAGGCTAGGACAGAAGAGATATGAATCCCGCTGACAGCACTGCCAAAGATTTCTGTCATGACGTCAGATGTTCCACTTAACCTCTTACTACCTCAGCTCCCTGTCTCCAAGATGGGGACACTGATGGATTATTTTCTATCTTTATGCTGTGAGTGGTCTATTGTGTACAAATGTACAGCAGCTGGTGCGATGGACCAAATCTGGTGGAAGACCTGGGGCTGAGGGTGCACCAGAAGAAACCAACACAAAACTCAGTCAAAATACTCAATCTGCCTAAACTGCACATACACAACCCTAAGTACTGTATTGATCTGTTTAAGTTAAAACAGTTAATAATTTTTCTCTCTTCAGCCTCTAGCCAGAGTTCTGCAATATGTAGCAAGATTAGCTGTCCACCTAGCACTTAACCCAGAGCAGTTAACACATTACTGTGTAATTATTAAATCTTTGTGAAAAGAAGAGCCTCTTGTGGTTTTTTTTGTACTGCCACCATACTGGAACCTCACCTTCTCCTCATGCCAGAGAGGATTTTAAGGCAGATGGTACCAGAAAACATTGATTTCCTCTAAATAGAAAACATTCAGTATCTCCATAGAACAAGTGACTTTATAAGCCATTGGAGTATCATGAACTCCTTAATAGTTCCATGTTCAATGAGTGTCCAGGGATACATTGCCAGAAGGGGCAGGTGGAACAGGTGTGTGGCAAGATCGTATATTTTGCTGTTTCCTTTGGATTCCTTTATTGTCACAAAAGACCAGGT
>NW_008616802.1:26006-72542 GCF_000691845.1 Merops nubicus | reverse complement strand
TGCCTCTTCGCTATTAATTTTCACAGTTCCTATCAGCAAGGAAGCCTGAATTCTCAGTTGCCAAAACTGCAAAAAATCACATAAATTACATGCTATATCCACCCTAGCGTTTTCCATATTAAAGTGATTGTTGCTGCAACTGTTGCCATCAAGCATACCCAGACCAGCTGCTAGAGCCAATAAAATACAGACACAGACAAAAAAACCCAAAGCCCAATCAAAACAAAAAAATCAGACCAAGTGATGGACAAAGTTGAGTATCCCCAAGCCCACCCCATGCTCATGCTGAAGGTGTGTCCCAACAGAAACAAACATCAGTGGTCCCTATCTTCAATGGGGGGTCTTCTCCCACCAGGAGGTACCCCAGGCCCTGGATGCTGGGGAGTACTAACTGTTCCCTGTGGATGATAAGGGTAATATTTACAATGTTTTGGAAGAAAAACATGAATTTTTAAGGGTTGCAGAAGGTGTTAAGGGATAAAGGTTCCTGGTAGCAGTATCGTCAAAAGGCCATGGATAGCATCAAGTCTTGCAATACCTATTAAACCTCCTGGACAAGAGGTCGATGGTCCATATGCTGATAAACAGTAACTTGGTAATGATCTTAGGACTGTGATATCATCACTGTTGTGTAGATTTAGCGTTCTAGCAGACGTAGGGTATTGATGCATTGCTAATTGCCAGCTACCTGCTTCATCATCTGCTCTTTCTTTTCCACCCTCAAAAGATCCCTAGCATTTCTCTGCCACTCCTCATTTCCTTGTCAGAGTCCAGCAACCGCTGTTAACAATCTATTTCTGAACCTTATATTTGAACTCTCTTGTACCTCTCTCTGTCTGTTTAAAGTCAAAAAAAATCAGACCTGTTTTAATCTCTGATCTTACAGCACAGAGAAGATCTTGGTCCCAACACATCCTTCAAGGTACGGCTAAAATAGACACAGTGATAAATGAAAAGTTTATAACTAAAAACAAAATCATTTTTTGTTCCTGCTACAAAACAGTCACCCATAGAAGGCAGGAGCTGAAAATGCCAATATATGAGGCCACCATTACAGCTTTTTATGTGTACACACAAGTATGTGTTTGGGCTTTTTCTTGTTTTTCTAATCTACATAACGTGGTCATTTCTGTACTGTCTGTGAATTATGGATTTTCTTTCCAGATATCAATGAATGCTTCCCGGGTCTGATGCATTTAGTGATTACAGTAATTTAGCTTCTGTTTTAGCAAGGCTTTACAGGTTTAGGAAATAAATGAATTTTTGATACTGTAGCCAAACAAACAAAGAAAAATGGTACATTTCAAAGAAAATATCAACCAGGTTGATTTAGTAGGTTCCCTTCTTCTGTCTCCCTCCTTTCACTCCTCAAAAAAAAAAAATTATATAATGCATTTTGGATCAAACAAATGTCTCAGCAAACTCCAAAGAAAAATTTTGGTTCATTTTGAAGTACTTATTTCTAAAGTTGGGTTAGTTTGGGTTTTTTCCAATTTAAAATTATAAAGTAAGCAATTCAAAAAAGAAATAGTTAATTTCATTTAGAAAACCTTTTTCTGAATCCATTTTATTATCTTCATTTTCAGAAGTAACATTATTTGCTTAATTTAACCTAAATTAGAACATCTTAATGCTTACTTTGAGAAATAAATTGTTATTGACCACAAAAATGTTGTCATACTCAACCCATGCCTGGAAGGAGTGTTGAGTGAGATTCATTTGAGTCTAAAATATCTCGGGGTGCATCAACAAGGGAGGCTGCTGACAGTCCCTGCACTGACTATGCTTGAGCTCTGCCATGCTATGAGCCACATAGCCTTTTTTGTATCCCCGTATATGATCTCTTGCCATATAGCACAAAAGTAAGTATGCTAGGACGTGAGGAAGGGATTTTAAAAGGATTTTAACATTTCTATTTATGACCAATCTTGTAGCCTTCTCCTTTCCCTGCCAGCAAGGCATGGAGGCTGCAGCAGGAGGGGAAGACTGAGGCTGGCACGCAGGAGGTTTTGCCCCAGACAAGGGATAAGGCCAAGCTGTAAAGCTTCAGAGCTGACTCACCTCAGTGAGGTCCTGGCCTTTTCTGCTGGCCTTTTCCACATAGAGTTATTCTCGCTAAATCCCTGCACCACATGCTAGGACCTCTGCATATGTTATAGTCCTCTCAAGCCCCTTCTCTTCTGGCACTGCTATGTGCTAACTGCCTCCCTAAAAATGAGAATAAACAATGGAAACAACAAGAATAACAACAAGTAATCAAGAAAAAGGCAGAAGAGGGGCATGAAGAGCTATTTTCTATCTGCTGAAAGAATACATCCCAGTGGAAAAAGATAATAACTGCTGCACCATCAATAGAGAAGAGGTCCGTGGTTTGAAAGCTCACCATGCATATCTCACATAGTTTTAATGATGACATTTATCACATCACAGCCTTTGAAGAAGGAAAGTCCAGAAACTAAAACAATATATTTTGAAGGCAGCTAATCCCATGGTTATATTAAACAATGTTTCTGGACTATCTAAAACCAGCATGGTTTCTGGCAGTGTCAGGTTCATTAGAAAGCTCTTCCCATTGCTAAACAGTAGGAGCGGTGCACTGCGACATTAGTTAGCGACAGTGGTGAGCAATCACCTCTTTTACACAGCTGTGGGTGTGCATGATTAAAAAATAAATGGGGGATCTATTTTCCAACTGCCTTGAAGACAAAAAGAAGGGAAATATTGTCAAAGGCAGGAATTTTTTTTCCTCTTTCTTCTAGCTCAGCTAATTTTAATTTAGCTTTTTGTAAACCACAAGTATAGAAAAAGATGTCCTTTAGATAATGAACCAAGTGGGAGGAACAAAAAAAAAAAAAAACAAAAAACTGAAAAAGATTTTTAAATGACAAAGAATGTACTGTGTCCTCAATACAGGCATAAGACGTGAGTTAGGAGAGGGGAAGTAAGTGTTTACTGGGCCAGACTGAATGTCTTCACTGGGACTGATCAAATTATTGCAGCAGAACAGGTTTTCCATTAGCAGATGTGATTACCTCTCTATTGATATATAGTATAAAAACAGACACAATTTGATTACATTTTTGTGGGGAAAATCAAGAAAATGTTTCTAATGTCCATAAAAGTTTGTCTTGTTATGGTGAAATTACTTTGATTCTTACTTCAACTTTCATACTCTATTGAAGTAAAGTTAATCTCATTCTTACTGATATTTTTATTATAATTAATATTGTATAGCATGTTTACCTTCTTAAGTTAGAATGCTGTAAAAAAAATTGAACACTTGTAACTAACTGAATTTAAATATAGTTGCAAGTTTATTACATAAGAGAGTCTGTAGTTCATATTTTGAGTTTACTTGACAGCAAAAAAGCAAGCATGGTCTTAGGTGTTAACAACTCACAGTGCAAAGTTTTGCAGTCTTTTGCAAGCAGTTCTGTAATAAAGACACATACAGGTGCAAGGGAACATACACCAGATTAAAATATAGTCCTAGTAAGGAATTTGCCTAAATCAATAATACTTTTGTAAACTCCAGGTCTTCATATATCCTTAGGCATTAAAATCCTTCTCTAAGTCTGGCCAGAGGAGGCTGCTGCCTGAAGCCATTCAGTGCTGTCTTTGCTCTCCCAGGGAAAAAGAACATTTCTCCTGGGTGTGTTGGCTGCGTCTGATGGATAGGAATCCCCACACTGCCTGTCTTCCCCACCAGTCAGCAGAGACAACCCTGCCTACCTGGCTGGCTGGACCTCCAAGCCTGCCCATCCTAGAGGCGCAAGCGTCCCCATGTCCCTGGTGGGGACATTTGCTCCTGAGCAGGCAGGGAATGTCTGTCTATATGCACCACCAGGAGGTAAAACATCTGCTTCACTTTCTGCATTGGCATCCTTCAGAGCTGGAGGGTGGAGTTTGGTCCCTGTTTTGCAACCGTGTGGGCACAGAACTGAAGATGTGAGCATGGCAACGAGAACGTGCTGGGGTTGCACTTGAAACCCTGGGATTTTGGGCCAGTCTTTGAAGGGCTTAGATGGCTAATTCTCACTGAAAACCATGAGAATGCAGCACACAAACACCTTTTAAAATGTTAGGCTTTTTTTAGAAAACATCAAAACAAAATGTGAGTCTTACAACATATCCCCAGACTTAAAAAAACCAACGGGCTTATTTAAGTAAGTCTTCACTGGAATTTTCTCAGACTTCTGAGTGCATTTTTGTATTATATTCACACATATATCTTGTTGTAGATAGCTGAAATGTAAATAACTGTCTGGAAATTTATCCAAGGCACTAGCTGCTATTTTTTTTCCTAGTGACAGAGAACTGTTGACAATCACACACAGCTGTATATCTTCAATAGTAGCTTACCCCTTACCAGACTGAAGGTGAACTGACAGGTCTCTTTACTCCCCAATCTAAGCATGCAATGGTAACATTTACAGGTGTACCAAAACCTGGCAACATGAGATTCAGTCCAGGCTTCACTGTGGCCTTTAGTGGGTATCTGGGCTGCTGAATGGTACCACAGCATCCAGGTATTACGACACAGTCATGTTCAGGAACCAATCTCACCTGGACAACAATGTTAACAGGAGCATCTTTTCTCCTTCTAGTACATATGGCACTGCACTGACGGATCCTACCATCACAACAAATCATTTTTCTGGATCGAGCCAGCTGAGTTTCTTGCTTCTTACTGGATGAGGAAGGTCCTAAAAATAATTGATGAAGCTGTGACAAGCACAAGGTGTAACTTCCACCAGTTGGTCATCTCGGAAGTGCAGTCCCAAGTCTGATTTCTGCTAAGAAAACTTGTGCTGGAGTCCAAACAAGAAGATAGTTCTGGCAGCAGGGACAGTAGCTCCAGATAACCTTGTGAGTACTGCTACTACTAGTAGTACTTGCAGCTCCTAGTATTAGCTATTAACACATTTGTACACATGTACAGACATCTAAATGTAGGTGTCTGAATCTCGAGCTGGAACCACCCCTACATTTTATACACCTCTCAGGGAATCTAGTTGTCTAAAAGTAGGTATCTAGCAACATTTGCTATGTGGCAGGCTACCTCACCTGGCCTCTGATGGCCATTCCAGAAAAGTGTGGAACTTCTCTGAGGTATGTTGCCGTATCTGACAGAGTCATGAGGATGTTGAGATAATCAACAACTTAGACATCCAAAATAGGTCAAAAAAACTGTGCTTAAACAGCTAAAACTCATCCTAAACCAGCATGAGATGAACCCCAAACTGAGTAACTGTACCAGGATGGAAAATGCTGGTTCAGTCTATCTCCTTTGGGAGTCAATAACATAACATGTATTTTTATTATTTTTTGATACCTTTTCCTTTTTGCAGATCCATTTACCTTGATGAAAATAAATGCAGATAAATACAGAATAACACCTTCTATATAAAATACAAAATAGCCTTCCTCCATCAGGTTATGCTAGAGTTTTAATTTTAAAATGCTTTCACGTACCTATATGTCACTTCTTGTAAGGTCCAGTTTGATTTTAGTTTAAGAGACATGTAATCGTTGTATCATTGAATCAAATTCAGCAGTAGTACCTGGAAAGCACTATCTGTCTTTTCCAATACAAAACTACCTCCTTTAATGTTCTCTTATATTATTTAATTTAATCCACTACAGACATCTGTCTGTTATTTCCTCAAAATTATACTGCAGCTTGCTTACACTAAGGAAAGTGAGAAAAAAAAATAAAGCTTATACTTGAGACATTCGGATGGTTTTGTTTTGGTTTGCATTTTTTTCTCTCTTAAACAATCATAATTCCCAGAAAGCCTGCTGAAGAGAAGGAATTAGATAAATGGCTAGAGTTCAGTAAAAACAGCCTTGAAATGTAGTAGGGCTCTGTAATTACACGGTGCTCCTGCTTACAGCCGGCATATTTTCTCTTTATTGTAAGGCAGAGTTCAGGCTGCATATATTTCCCATTGAGACAGACACCACTCCTCTTCCGTTTAACTTCTTTATATGACAGCATTTTACCTTGCAGTAGGTTTATTATTGAGATATCTTCCTCATGACTCGAGGGATTTTAGTTTTTGATGTTTTTAAAGACTTCTCCTAATTTTATCATGATACATAGTGTTGCATCACCTCTTGTGATTCCACAGATCCAGTTGTGTTATCTGTGTCCCTAAGATGTCTTAGGGACAGTCCCTTGCCCATTTTATTTAATGGTATGAACATCACCTTAGCCATTAAATCAATTTTCTGCAAAGATTTAACGAAGTCTCTAAAAAATTGTTTCATCCAGACGAGTTCCTAGTCACACCTTTTGCTGGGACTTTTTTTCACATGCTTTATTGTCCTAAAAGCTTTGTTAGATTGAGAGCCAAACAGATACTGGGATTAGAACTAGGGATAACATTTCTATGTAGGAATAACCACCATAGTTTCTTAAAATAAAACAGGTTTTTTTTTTATTCTTTAACCCAACATAAAAAAATATTTCTTATATTCCTTCCTCCTGTCCTGATAATTTCTTACATGTTTTACCAAAAACAAGCTTCCCTTCTGCTCTGAGTAGCTTTTTAGAATCTTCTATTCTTCATTTTTATTCTCAGATCAGTGTTGTACCTTCATTAAAGCTTCAAGGGTCTAGTCAAGACGTACTAACCCTAGGTGCAACCCAGCCCAAATGTACAGTTCCATGTTATGACTGAAAATGTTCTGTATTGCATGAGATATAGAAAGTTTAGACATCATCATTCACAGTTCAGGCAGTTAGAACAGCAACCACATGTCAGTGTTGTGAGAATAACACAACCAAATCTCAGGAACCACCCAGTTCATTTATCACAGGTTATCAGTTCAGGATCCCTCCACCTTGACACTGCCCAAGTTTTAGCTCATCCTGAGAATGTCTTCTAAAATGTGGATTCATTTTTCTGTTCCTCAAGCTCAACTAAAGAGTCTCAGACAAGTCAAGACAAAATTGCCACCAGCGTTATAGAAAGTCTGGGATAAATGTTAATTTAGAATTGCATACGAGTGGCTTTAACAGTATACTTTATTCACCTGATTTAGTTTTACCCTGACCTGTGTGGCTCAATCCAGTCATATTCAGCACCATCTACCTGGCCTGACCTTGTACCCCAACACTCATGATCATGCTGATTCTCTTCACCCTCACTACCTGCTCTGGGAGACTCCATGTGTTGGGGTTTGTTTCCTAGCTGTCCTGCTGCAGCCTCTGGGAACCCTTTCTTCTGTCTGACTCTCATCCTACCACCAATTCATCTTTAAATTTTCACCCTAAAGTTTTCTTGTTCACTTTTGCTCCTGATTAATGTTAAGCACCATTTCTGTTCTTTGTGTTTCCCCACCATTTCAGCTAGTCTGCAAGAATATTTTTCTGGCACCTTTGCTGCTTTTAAATTCCACCTTTTTCTTCCTTCATCTCTGTCTCTGTCTTTGTACATTATTTTCCTTGCCTAGCAGTACCAGTGCCTTTGTTACCCATTCATTTCTCATCTCTGTCCTACCAATTTCTGTAAAGTATTTTCACATATCACATAGCAGGGATCTGAAATAAAAAGAAATTGTGTTCTACACTGAAGGTATTTTCGAAGTGCTACACTGGTTGCTTCCTGTATTTGATGTTATTTTCTAGGCTTGGAAGGTTCTATATAAATAAGAAAAAGCATCTCAAGTCTGAGGAAAAATAAAAAAAAAAAAAAAAAAAGAGGAATAGTCATTTGGCCAGAAATGACGGTGCGCAGTAAAGAGGAAGGCAGAGAAATTTTAAGTCACCTCAGTAATTGCCATTTCTGGACAGGCTCCACATGGGGCAAGGAGCTGCTGGGAAACTTTGACCCAAGTCCTGTTCCTGAAGTTCTCTATAGCAGCATCAGCCATAATTGGATGTCATTGTATTAGAGAAGTGGCAGAAACCAAAAGGTTCAAGTAGCAGAAAACTAGTCCCTTGTTAACTCTCTCTATTCAAAATTATGATTGTGGTAAAAATCCAAACAAAATGTAAACATTTCTAATATATTTTCCACCAGCTGCAAGTTGGCTTCCTGAAGATGCAGAGAAAATCTCTGCATCCAGTTCCCACACTCAGGGCCACTGATCTGCTTGCAGAAATGACTAGATGCACTGGTAGTTACACAAATACGTCAGCAGTGTTACTAGCACGGCTTTAAACCATCTGCCCTCTGGACCAAAGAGAAAAATTCCCAGATATTGTGATGATGGCGTATCCTTTTAAAAGCATATATGTTTCTGAGATGTTACTGATTGTTGACTAAACATTCATTCATTGGCATAAATTGACTTATTATCTGCAATGAGTATAGAAATATATCCATAAAAGTATGACTCATACCTGGTGTTTCTGTGAAAAATTAATGAATTTGAGAAGCAGAGAGCCTGACAACATGAGGTCTTCTTTTACACACATTCTCTGTGGATTGGACTCTGTATTAATCCTCAAAAATCACATCTCAGAAGTATGTAAAAGTATTTGTGTGAAGTTAGTTCCTTGACCAAATGAGCAACTTCAGGAACTTTATAATCTTTATTGGTCCTCATCATAGTATGAAACAGGAAATTGAAGCACCCTACGCCTCCAAAAGCTAAAATGAAGAGTTATGTGAGGAACATGCATTATTCATAGTACATAAAATACACATTACTAGTACAAGAGAAAGCAATTTTCTTTGGCACAGTAAAATAAGGCAGCCTGAAAAACAGTCAACAGTATGCCACTTGGAGCTAAACATCATTCCACGCCCGTCAGGACCCACGTTCCATACTCCCGTTACTGGAATGAATGGAGATCTCTTTTAAGACTGAAGTTCATCCACCATAGTGCAATTAGCTTCATTTTTTAGTCATGTTCTATGATTACAGAAGTGAAAGAGATGGCAGTGGCATACCATAAAGCTTTTGTGGGTGAAAATTTGCACTGGAAAACTGCAGTGTGAAAAAGTAAACCATCCTTTGAAAATAAAACCCGGGAAAAATAAAATATTAGGTGAAGGTAAAGATTTCAAAGAGCAGAATCAAGTTACATTTAAATCTGATCTATTACTTAGGCATTTGTATGTAGGTATAAAAGTTTAAATTAAGATGTCCTTATATGTGTATGAGCGAATCTTGGATTTTTTTACTAATATCTATCTGAAGGTCCCAATGCTGTGCATTTAGGATGTTGAAAATTGTACTCTGAGCCAATGAAGTAAGCTGGGATTCATCTGAACTAACTTCATTAAAAGATAGGCATCTAGCTGAAACTAATCCTTTAGTTTCCTTCTGTAGTCATGGGGGGAAAAGATGTATTGCAGAGAACAGTTCGTCTCTCCCACATTGCATATGCTGTCCCAGGAAGGGATGAGCACCTCTTTGATTATGTCCCTGCATGGAATATGGCTGGATTTGGATGTCTAGCTCACATTAAATGCTAAATTTGTACAGACTGACACTAAATGAGTTGTATCCCTCCCAAATTCATGAGAACGGGAAATAAAAGGTTAGGTAAGGTCAAGCCCAGTTTCTCTGCTGGTTTGGTCAGTGAAGGTAGGCAAATAATTTCATATATTCATGTTTCTTTTCCTCCTTAACTCCTTTATTTATCTAAACTGTGATCAGCTAATACGACAGGGTCCCTTGGTCTTGTCTGTGTTGTCTGGACAGTGTTACAATAACAGGAATGTCTGGGTAAGGCTAGGCATCAAGAATACCGTGCTGCCTTAGCTGTTTACATACACAGAATTTTATTTAAGGTGGTGATTTGCAACATATGCACTTGCTACATCAGTTTCGGTTTCTTCATTATGGTGCAGTTTTTTACGATGAAATGTAATATCTAAATATGCCTGCACAACTCATGAGGAAAGTCAGAAGAAGCTGCACATGTTTCAGTCAGACAGAAATTAGATTTTAAAACGGCAATATTTTGTCATAGCTCAGAAAAAAAGCAAACCACCATAAAAATATGGCAATAGGCTTGCACACCTTTGTACTAGTATTCTTAGCCTAGCTTTTACTGAGTCCTGCTCTTGAGCAACAACAGTTAATGGAAGTCCTGTGTCTCTGTTAGTGGAATTATATGAATAATGCAACATGATACTCATTTGCTTTTTTCATCCCACTATTCTTCCACTAAGCTAGCTGCCAGCTTTAACTGTCATTTCCAAGGTCCTAAAGATCAGGTGGGATTATATACTCAAGCTTTTCTGATTAATAACTGTGTGAATCAATAAGGGGTAAGCCATTTAGCATAATATACCTATGAAATACTAAGTTCCCAGGTTTATAACAGCTCATTTTTTTAGTTCCTATTCCCTATGTATCTTGATAGAGATGTGCCTCTAAAATGGAATAAACTGTCATGGCTAGGGAGCAGAAAGGTTTCTTGCATTATGCTGAATACTTTCTTCTTGCTTTGTCAAAACATATCCTTCAGGAACTAGAAGCTTTTAGATGTGTTATTTACAAGCTTTTCATTTTGCGAGTATGGCAGCAGATTTTTGAATGAAGTTACGAGGAGATGATTCATTAATATAAAATTAGGTGGTACACTTGTTTTTTTAGTCAATGCAATGTCTTTGGATCTTCTCAACACTGTTTTTTACCTCCTGAGCTTCATAATTTAAGATTAAAAATAAATTAGAAAGCAGAAACTTCAAAACAGGAAGCACTTCACCACTCAGCAGGTATTTGGGGAGTTGAAATCTGTCTTACCTTACTTATCTGATTGTCATCCTAACTCTGTTCTCTCATCTAAACAGCTAAGAGCTGGGAAGCTAAAGAAGGGTAAAACAGATCCACTGGAAGGCCCTGAAACTGTTATAGGGAGCTAAATATCCTGAATAAATAATTTGATGACTAGCATACTATTTGCCCCTTCCTGCATCTGAGCTGTCTGGTTTGGAGGTGGCAGTGACATCTCTCCAGACTGCACAGCAAACACGCTTGAAGTTACTGCTCCAGATGCAGACAGAGTAAGCAAAGATCCCTCTTGCCATGGTCCTCATCAAAGCCTGAGATTGATATCCCTTCTTCCCAGAGTTTATGTGACGCCTAAAGGCAAGACAGCTGCAAGGAAGGTAGGTGCATCTGACAAGACCAAGAACTGGTCAGTTCTGCTGTGATTTTCTCTCTTTCCATCTCTTTCTTCCTGTTCTTGCTACTTCACCACTTAACATCTTTGTTCTCTGGGGCTCAGTGATTTAATGTACCATCACTAATGGCGATTCAGCCCTCAGATTTCAAAAGTTACACTACAATTCTGTGACTGTACTTATGAAATGGGCAGAAGAAAAAAGCAAAGGTTACTAACTTGAGATCTCTTTAGAAATATTGTTCCTAATTGGAGACCAGCATTAATGAACTAACTGGGACAAAGAAAAAAAAAAAAAAAGAAGGCAGTGTTTGGAAGAGCCAGCTCAGTAATGAACTGTCAGAGCCTACTCTCTTCTCAAGTAATTGAAATGTTGCTGCTTCTGCTGCCTTTTTTATTGAGTTGCCTTTGGCTTTCAAAATACTTCCCACAGACAGATTGACATGTGGATTTTATATTAACTTCTGGATTTGCTGCACTTCACTTTTATAGCGTTGTTTAGGTGACGAGTGGTTTTCTTCAGCTTTTTCCTAAATAAAAGAAAGAACATTTTGACCTTATTAATAACAGTGAAAACTCGCAATTTTTCAAGTCATTTTCAGGCCCACGCAGCTTGGCCCACACAAACCTCTTCACATACAAGTACAGACTACATAAGCAGGGATCTGGTTGTTTTTTTCATCTAGAACGGTGGTTACACTTCTGATGATACAAAGAGATGGATTGCCTTCTTTTGCCTCCAATTATCAAGGTTTTTCTTTAATTTTGACTTTGTATGTTTTTCTTTTTAAGTATCCAAGTGGCAATTTAAAGGATTGCTGTTCTGTGTCTATAAAAATAAAGTTTTGTTACCAAGAGGAGGAAGTGAAAAGACAGACACACCCGAACACCTTATACGAAGTGATGCTACTTACTAGCATTTGGGTTGCATGAACAAAAAGTCAAATTTCTTCTCCCGTGAGAAATAAAAAAAAAAATTTAGTTGCCTTGCCACAGGCATGACATTAGGACAGTTCATGGTAAGAGAGTACACTCTTTTTCTGACCTTTTCAGTCCCCACAATCATTCTGCAAAACTTTTCCTCTAAACCAACACGAACCATGTTTTCACTTCCTATGGTAATCAAGTTACCTTAGATCTACAGGCCAGAAATTGCCTTTGTGTAGGGCTGCAGCTGCGTCTGCAGGTCCACCTCCAGCCTTTGCCGCAGCTGCCCTATGGGCTCCAGGGAGATGCATTCTAAAAAGAGGGAAGATTTGGAGCTTCCTTGGATTTTGTAACAAACACACTGCAAGTCTCTAAAAGGCATCACTCCTACCAAACCCAAAAGAAGTTTTACTTTAGGTTTCAGGAGAAGTAAGGTTTCCTTATTTCTTGCACCAGGCTTGATGTTTCCTACATGTAGGCAACTGGGTCTTCACCCTAGTATGCTAGATCGCCAAATGCGTGGTTTCTCCATCACCAAATCAGAAAGCTGGTGTTGTGTGCCAGCAGGCTGATGTTTTTTTCCTGTGCAAAACCTGCAGTGAGGAAAAGAAGTAGCATTAGTCTGAGTCTCAGCCCAGGGAGAGATCCAGAGAGATCAACGGCATGAGCTGTCCTAAGATTAATGCTTCTGTTCTATCCTAAGATTAGCATTCCTGAAACTAAAGGCCTTTCTACAAATATGGCTATCACATTTTTATTGGAACACAACAACGAAATGGATTCATTGGAGCACAGAGGGGCAGACACTAGACTAATTTACCCAAAATAATAAAATAAAATATTGGGAAAAAATCTGTTACGTACGAAATAAACAATTACACTATAAGCAGCTCAGATTCCTTCCTGGAACTGTCTAAATGAAACTGGATTAATTAATCCAAGACAGAATCCACACTGCATTATTTACCATTATACCTGATCCTCTTTCTTAAGCTTTGATGTTCATTATATTGTACAATAAGATTTCCTCTGTATTTTGTGCTTACTTATCGCCACTTAACTGTAAGTCTGAGAATTACTAACACCACAGTTTTATCATAGTTTATCACCATTTATGCTTGTATCATAATTATTTTTTATGTTCCATTAAGGTTTTATGTGATTTTAGATATTCTCACAAATTATTTACTTCATATATGTTAATTTGTTTTATTTGCATTTCTTTCTGATCCCTTTACAGCTAACTGCCAATTACTATAGAATCAGATATTCATTCTATCATAAACTATGATATTTATTGCATATAGTTTAGAATAAATAAGAGCTTATGCACATTTAAATTACTAATTTGTCCTTGTATAATAATGTCCACGGACACATTGAAAAATGCTCTAAACATCCTGATATAAGCAATTATTAGCTGTCCCCATGTGGACACCTAAACAAAGAGGCTCAGAGAAATGAAGCGACTTCCTTATAAATACTAATTTTAATGACTTTATTCAAATCCCTACTGAGTCTATCCATTGCATCCAATAGGATTTGAATCAGTCCCTGAAAGTCATCAGGAAGCACAAAGCAGTCTCCTGTATCCTATATCACTGTTAGGGCCAGGTCTTCTAATTAATATTCCTGAAAATGATTCATTGAAACAAGAAAAATTTAATTTTATTTTTTGTAGCAAGAAATAGGCTATTAAATTCCAAGGTCACTTGTGTGTCCCAAAGGATCATTAGCTGCCAAGGCCATGAAAAGGGATCACACTTGTAAATTCTGACTGATCAGTTTTGCTGCTGAAATTTTGTGTTATTTGCTGTACAGTAGCTCATAAATTCTTTCTATCACCAGTTACTGTCAATGAGTACCTTCTTCTAGCCAGAAATTGTCTCCTGGAGACTGAAAAACAGTTTCATGTTCCATCATCCACTTCATCTGGGTGGTTTCATATCTGCAGTAGAAGATGTACTACCTGTATCTAGCAGACGAAGCGTAGATGTACCATAAAACATCCCTCATTTATCTTTACTTGCTAATGATCATTATTAGCTGAAAATTGATGGAATTGAAACCAAAGTACCATCCCTTAGGTCATCAGTAATGATATAACTAATGGCTTTGGTAACCCTTTAATATTTTTGAATGAACTACATCAGACTGAACCCATGTCAGAGTAATCATTTGTTAGCAAAAGGGCACCAAGGAGCAATTTTTTCTTGCTAAGGAGAAAAAAAAAAAAGTCTGCGAACTTAACCAATCCCTTAGGATTGCCAAACAGAAAGGAAAATTCCCATTTTAGAAGCAGTTATCATACAGGAGACAGAAAAGGACATTTTCAGGTCTCCACAAAAAAGCATAGGCCAAACACCATAGTAGAGCCCATTAAAGACTTGGGAGACAGACCTGGGACAGCCCAGTACTTTTCTTCAGGAGCCACAGGAAAGCTTTGCCAACACTCTACCTTTTTGCACAGCCTGCAGTCCCCTGCACAGAAAGGTAAGCTTGTTTTGTGAATACTGTCAAGACTTTTGACAATATTAGCATTTACTCTGTTTGGGTTGTGCAGATTTTTCTCAGTTCTTATTCTAGCACAGGAGCAGTGTTAAAAATAGATATACCTCCCTCCAGCATGCTCACCCAAGGATCATGATAGAAACATTTTTTTAGAGATTTAGCTCAAACTGTCATTTCCAGTTTATTTTTTTTCAGAAGCAAGTATGCAGCTGCATTTCAATCCAGTCACAGTAGACATTGTCCCACAAACAACACAATCTCTACTCTCCTTACAGTGTCTAACTGCTGAATAGCAATCCTAAATCCATTGGCAAGTATACGTCCCCTTCCCTAAACAGGCTTTCTGCAAAGCCCTAGGAATGTAATAAGCCCTCAGCAGCTGAGTTACTTTATTGCCTACTACTTCACATGGCATTGAAAATTATTTAAGACAAGATAACACTGAAACAGAGCAGAGCAGAAGAATAAAAAAACTTCTGAGGCAACATGGACTGTTGTAGACCTGCTCCAGATCTGATGTATCACCACGGAGAAGTTACTTCACTCCTTTCTCTGTTTATCACCCATTGCCTGATTTATCTGTTCATCTTCCAGGAGAAGAATGGCTTCTATCACATAAACATGCAGATAGAGCCCAGCACAAAGGGTCCTTGGCTGACACTAAAGAAACATACATTTATAATTAATCCTCTGTCCAATTTTGATATACAGGTCGTGGATAATTGCACAATATACCAGCATTTTGAGGAGCAAAGTCCAAGATGATCAACAAAGAACTTAATTTGGGCAGTTTAACAACATAATAAGTGCCTGTTGTCACTGTCAGCCTATCCTTCGTAGTACAGTTACTGAAGCAGGAGTGTACACACATATTTCAGCACCAAGTGTGCCAAGGTTAAGGCTAAGCACACTTTCATCTGTAGTTAATTTAAGATTGTGCAGTTTGCACTGAAACAGCAAAGATTTACACATCCACTCTGTTCTGCTATGTGAGCCTGTTGCTTTGAGATGTGCTGGGAACACTGCAACATACCTGTAGTGTTATGGAGATAAGCCAGGAGCTCCTGATATAATGGGAGCCAACAGGAATACACCAGTGAAATAACTCAAGGGAATTAAGGGGTGTTCTTCTAAGAACACTACATTAAAGATGAAGGGCCTCTGCACCAATGCGTGCAGCAGTGGCAACAAATAGGAGTTGGAAGCCACTTTGCTGCTGGAAAGCTACAATCTGGTTGCCACTGCTGCAACTTGGTAGGATGAATATTGGAGTGCAGCTATCAATAGCTACAGGATGTTCAGAAGGGACAGGAGAGGGAGGAGGGGTGGAGGTGTTCCCCTCTATGTCAAGAAATGGATATTGTGTGAAAAGCCATCTCTGAAGAACAGCCACAAACTGGCTGAAAGCTTATGGGCAAGAATTAGAGACTGAGGTAGTGAAGGAAACTTTGTGGTTGGTGTCTACTGCAGGCTGCCCAATCAAGGGAAGGGTATTGACAAACTCTTCTTACTCATGCTACAGGAGGCATCATGCTCACAGGCTCTTGTCCTGCTGAGGGATTTCAACCACTCTAACATCTGCTGAAAAAGTAGAATGGTGAGCTGTAGGCAACCCAGGAGACTCATGGAAGACATTGAGGATAACTTCTTAAGCCAGGTAATAGACAACACTACCAGAATAGATGTAATACTGAATACATTGGTCACCAATTTAAGTGGGTTAATTGATGACATCAAGACTGGAGGCAGCCAGAGCTGCAGTGATCACACACTGGTGGAGTTCATAGTCCTGAGGGGTCAGGTGAGAGGTAAAGACAGGACCTTGAATTTTAGGAAAGCAAACTTTCAGTTCTTCAAGGAGCTAATCAATAAGACATCCTGGGAAACTGCCCTCAGGGACAAGAGAGCAGAACAGAGCTGGCAGATCTTTAAGGACACTTTTCATAGAGCACAAGAGTTCTCAATCCCCAAGTTTAAGAAATCAAGCAAGGAAGGCAAAAGACCAGAATGGTTGAGTCGAGTCAGACGCACCCTTGTGCCAGGGAAGATCATGAAACAGGTCCTCCTAGACGCTATGCTAAGACATATGGACAATAGGGAAGTAATTCAAGACAGCCAGCATGGCTTCAGCAAGGATAAGTCCTGCCTAACCAACCTAGTGTCCTTCCCTGTCGGAATGACTACGTCAGTGAACAGGGGAGCAGCAATGGATGTCACCTATCTGGACTTCTGTAAGGTTTTTGACACCGTCTCCCACAACATCCTTCTCTCTAAATTGGAGATATAGATTTGATGAGTGAAGTACTCAGTAGATGTGGAACTGGTTGGATGGGTGCATCCAGAGGGTAGTGGTCGATGGCTCAATAAATATCCAGATGGAGATCAGTAATGAGTGGTGTCCCTAAGGGGTTCATACTGACTTTCATCAACAACACAGACAGTAGGATTGAGTGCACTCTTAGCAAGTCTGCAGATGACACCAAGCTGAGTGGTGTGGGTGACACCCCTGAGGGATTGGATGCCATCCTGAGAAATCTGGACAAGAAGTGACTGCATGTGAACTTCGTGACCAATAAGGCCAAGTCCAAGGTCCTGCATCTGGGTCAGGACAACTTCAGGTATCAATACAGGCTAAGGGATGAAAGGATTGAGAGCAGCTCTGTGGAGAAAAACTTGGGAGTACTGGTAGATGAAATGCTGAACATGAATTGACAATGTGTGTTCGCATCCCAGAAGACCAACTGTATCCTGGGCTGCATCAAAAGAAGCATGGCCAGCAGCTTGAGGGAGATGATTCTCCTCCTCTACTCCACTTTGGTGAGACCTCACCTCAAGTAGGGTGTCCAGCTCTGGAGCCCTTGGCACAGGAAAGACCTGGTGGCCAGGTGCAGAAGAGGACCACAAAAATGATCAGAGGGCTGGAAAACCTCACCTATGAAAGAAGGCTGAGACAGTTGGGGTTGTTCAGCCTGGAGAAGGGAATGCTCTGGGAAGACTTTATTGTGGACTTTCAGTTCTTAAAGGAGACATATAAGAACAAACAGATTTTTTAGTAGGGCCTGCTGTGATAAGATAAAGGGGTAATAATTTTAAGCTAAAAGATAAAAGATTTAGGCTGGCTGTAAGGAATTTTTTACAATGAGGGTGGTAAAACATTGACACTGGTTGCCCAGAGAGGTGTTAGGTGCCCCACCCATGGAAACATTTAAGATCCAGTTGAGCAGAACTCCAAGCTACCTGATCAAGTTAAAGATGTCCCTGCTCACCGCAGGGGGGTTGGATTAAATGAGCTTTAAAAGTCCCTTCCAACCCAAAACATTCTACAATTCCATGATTCTAGAGGAGACAGGAAAAGGGAGAGAATTTTTTTTTTGTCTGATAGTATTACGACCTGAGTATCTCATCCATGGGGATTTAGGGTATTTTTTGCATTTGTCCAAGAAGTGGGGCAAGCCAGGCCAGAATGTCCAGCATAAGCCCAAGAAGGGGAGTACAGTGATGCCTGGAGCCCAGCACCTCCTGAAGGCACTGCACATGCCTGCAGGTACTCAGAGCCTCTGTGTTACCATGGCACCCTATGGTCAGCAGTTTACATCACCATCACTGTGCAACTGTCACCCTGAAATGAGAGTGGCAGTACCTCTCTTCAGGAATTGCAAGAAAACTATAAAGTAGTCGGTAAGTTGACCACATAGTGCAGGATTACTCCAAGCTACTTCAGGGTTCTCTTGCACACACTCTGTTGCACATTGTTTTCCACACATCTCCAAAGCACTTTGTTTTATCTCACACACATCCCAGATGCAAGGAGTTTTTCCCCTTTTCTACCTGTAGCCTGTCTGACTTCCTCAATAGTGGTGGTATTGGCATGGTTTGTGCATGGTTCTTGGCCAGTTGCAGTCTGAATGGCCAGATCATGTTTGTGGACATGTGCACTTCAGTTTGTTCCCACAACAGATGAAGTGATTACTTTGGAGTATGTCACAGACCATGTCATCATGGCTGAGCTAGTCTCTCTTCCTCACAGGGCAAGAACATGCATATGAGAACACCAGTTGCAATTACCACAAGACACCAACCAAGACATTTTCACAAAACCTTTCTACTTTTATCCGTATACCTTTTCTTGTTTGATTTCTTTTTTTTTTTTTTCTGTCAGCTTCATCTATTTTCGTTAAAACTATCTGCTTTCAGAAGAAAATAACCCAACTGACTGTCAAAAATACATTTTTGACAGAACATTTTTCAGGACTTCCAGTAGCTAATTAACATTTAGAAAGTATTTTGAAGATGGAAAGGATTACAACGATGCTAAGCACAGTTAGCACTTATCCTCTCCTAGTCAGTAAGTTATTATATATCAGCATTTTTAAATGGCATATCATCCCCACTCTTCTCCCATTGACAGATAGAGACCTACATATTGACAGTAGCATAAATAACTCGTATATCATTCTTCAGTCTTTTCTTTAGTGGCACATGAAGAAGAGGAAAATATGCAAAAATTGACTTTTACAGAGCTATGGAGAGAAGTCTACATCAAAGCATGGATATAATTAAAGTGATATTTTAAAAACTTCAGTCATGCACATTTTGTCTCTTTCCTTTGCCTCTGTTGGTTCTCTCTAACACTTATTTTACTGATTGGGTGGTTTTGTGATATGCAAAATAAAGTGGAAATCTCCTGTTCAACACACATATGTATAGAATGCCCTCTATTTGTTCCTTGGCTGCTTGGTGGGTCTTTATAGCCTTATTATCAGCATTTTGATTGCTTGAGAATAATGTCAAGTGACCTGTACAGCAATTCCCTTTCTGTCAGAACTCTTTTATTCTTAATTAAACGTTGCACTGCAGCGTGTTTGGATATATTCACTGACCTGTAGAAAGAAAAATAAAAAAGGTGTATTCAAGGAATGGTTTGCCTGGAATAGATCTCATCTCTGATAACGTATTCTTATTTCCTGTAATTTATTGCTACATGTGACTGTAGCTATAGCATCAAGTGATGAGACCTCATTAGGTCCTTTAAGGTCAGTCTAAGCTTGTGCTCAGACAGAGATATCCAATAAAGACTGAGATATCCAAGAAAAGCTTAAAGCACTTGGTTCATTTTTCAAAATACAAGTCACAGCTCATGTCACATGGTCTCCCTTGGTACTGGCACTGGTAAAGGTGCCCAACCTACCTTCAGCCTACAATATGCAACATTTTTGGTCTTAGACACTTTGATTGTGGTCCATGGCAGTCAAGATAATTTAATTAACCCCTTCCATGGAAAAGAGAGGGATCTCTCCCCTCTACAACAACCCTTCATGATTTCTTCTCCCCTTCCTTGCTTGCTGCTGCTCTGTCCTCCTCCTTTACATCTCTTGCACAGGCTTTGATGCCCAAGAGACATAATTAACTCACCACACAAAACCAGTCTAGATATTTTGGCTCTATATTCGTGAATGAAATCACTACATCTTTTGTGCACCAGACCTGGCACAATGCAGTGATGGGGACATACAGCCAGACGTGCACTTTTCTAAGTGCAGTTACTTTATAAATAAGGGGAACAACTCTTCAGTTTCCCCTCCTTTCACACTGGTGTCACTCTGCATATTTGAAGCGAGTTGAATCTATAAAAAGGAATGAAGTCTGAGCACACTTTCCAACTTTGTTCCAGGAGCCTAGTCTATCAGGATTAGTCAAAGTGAGTAGCTGATCAGGACACTGCACCTTTTGTTCTTCATCTCCTGTCTGCAGAAAGAAATATTTAGGGTTTTCTTAAATATTTTTTTTGAATCTCCATTGTAAACCATCCACCCAGAATGAATCCTGCCCACTCCAGAAAACGTGTCCATGGAAATTAAGTCATTGTTATGTTGCTGATTCTGCTCAGTAAACCAAAAAAGTTATTTTTGTATTTTTTCTAATGGCTCCCATTGCTATGGTATCTAAGTTTATCCCCATATATTTAATCTGTTATGTCTCAATGTTCAACATCTCTCAGGATCTACAGTGCTCATGTACTTGCACTTTAACATGTGGTCATTTAACTGCATATACTTTAGAGTGTCTTCATGCTCTGCCCAGAATTTCTGACTAGCATATTCAGCTTTTGCAATTACACTTCCCAGAACCATAACCTCTCTCTGAAGGCAAAACTTCCAGGATCCTAAACCCACATCAATACAAGCACAAAAAGACAGGGATATTTTTAGTAAATATGTTCTTGGCCAAACAATAGTAAATATTGTTCTTGGTGCAATGCCTTCACACCACGACCATAGAGAACTCAGGTCAAAACCACCAAAGAGGTTTGAGTGAAGGAAAACAGACCAAGAACTAAGGAGGAAAACAGTTTGGATAGAGATACTTTTACCTTGATGTACTTTTTTCAGGCACAGAAGCCCAGGTTCACTTTTTTGGCTAAAGAAGGTTTGAACCCTTTCCCCAGGTTTACAAAACAGATTCATAAACTCTAGGTTCAAGAATACTTTCAATATCTCCAGATAATGCTACCTGACATTAAACTATGTGCTGATATTAATTGAGGTAGATATCAATTTTCAACAGAAAGTATGTCCTAAAAAACCATGCATCTGTTATTTGTATCATTCACACAAGCCCCTTAACCAAATTCCGTCACTTAGGGTATTAGGTTACTGATTCATTCCTTCTCTGGTCCCCTTATTTTATCATAGTGTGTCACTGTAGCACTCAGAATAGCTCTTGCCAAACTGAGCAACTTCTGAATATTATCTTTGCAGTATTTCTTGGTTGTAAACACAGACTATATAAGTATTTCTCATTTGTCCTCTGCAGTCTCCCAAGAGCATCAGCTAGATTCAGTTGGGTAGAAACCAACACAAACCAAGATTACGCCTGGCAATTAGAGAAAACAGAAGGATTTCTATCACTTTGCAAATATGTGCAAGTAGGAAGTGGTATTCTGGTGGCAACTTTCTTTCATATATGTATGTAAAATTTCTGAGGTAATGAGGTGTTCAGTAAACATTTAGTATGTGTATTTGTATAACTTTTCAACTGTCTCTGCAGGAACAACAAATTGATCTTTTAATTCCCAGGAAAATTTCTGTCCCAAAGGTTATCACTTATAAAAGCACCATGTCCATGAGAAGGTGGCACGTATAGCAGAATGCCCATGGAATCACAGACAGTTTAGATTAGAAAAGTTTAGATTATATAATCCAGCCCCTTGCTTGGAGATGGATCCTGTTAGTTCAGTTTTCTCAAGAATTCATCCAGGTGAGTTCTGAAGACCTCCAGGAACGGAGACTAGACAATCCCTCCAGGTAACTATTTCTCTACATTTAATATGAATTTCCCATATTCCAACCTGTGTCTACTGACCTTTGTCCTAAGCACCTCTAGATCTGTGCACCTCTGAGAAGAGTTCAGCTCCGTCTTCTAGACAGCCTCTCATTAGGCAGCTGCAGACAACAAGATCTCTGAATCAAGGGACAAATAAATGCATTTTTCTCAGCATCTCCTTTTACATTCCACAGCCCAACCCCATTACTTTTTTTAGTGCTCTTCTGCTGGACTTGCTCCAGTACCTCCATGTCTTCCCTGTGCAGAGGTGCCCAAATCCGGACATAGCATTCTGGATGTGTTCTCACCTGTACTGAGGGGAAAAGAATGTTTAGTGCCTTTGAGTTCTTGCTAATTTCTCTTGGGCATAGGATACAAAGCTATAGCTTTGACTGTGTGATCCAGAAAGCATCTAGACTGTTCTTAATGTAACACTAAATGTGAAGCCACAGCAGAAATGTTCCAGTCTTATCAAGACCCTCCTTAATCAGAAATAACTTTCCTCTCCCTAGACAGATTCCATTTGGGGAATGAGATTTAGCTGTATGTTTCGTTCTACATATTGCCTGGTTTCTTAAACCAGAAATTATGGACTTTGCACAGTAATTTATCAGGGAAAAAAAAAAAAAAAAGAAGTTGTAGTTTCATGTTTTTCTCTTTCATGTAGGAAATCAGATAATTTTAAGGGAGCCTTTTGACCTAAATTTACTTCAGTGTTTTTGCTTCTAGATAGTACTGTTTGCTTCAGGCATAAAATGAACTTGATTCTTTATGCATAACAGGACCCACTAACAGTATTCAGAAAAGCAAGTATGAAAGTAAATACAGTTAGTTTTAGCAAACCTTGCAACAGAAGACAAATTTGGGACCATGAAAGTACAGCCTGCTAAGACCATGAGCACTGTACAAGATTCTTCAAAGGAGTTCATAAACATGAAGCTGTTCACAGCACAAGCTCACAAGAACGATCAATCTTGTTCCTCTGGACAAGATGTTCACTGATGATTTTTGTCACTTCAGACAGTAAAGAAACCGTCTCTCTCTCTTTCCTTCACCACTAAGATGTTAAGAAAGGCAAGGTAGGAAAGGCTGTGCTTCACTAAGAGACCTGCCTAATGAAAGGAGCACAATAAAGAAATCAGGTCACTGCAGATGACTCCGTACCAAGCGGCCTCTTGTGCTAAACCAGCGTTCAATGAGACATATAATCTCACTCCAGGCATATCGTCTTTGGAGATTTTCTCTACAAAATCATAATGAAGTGCCATGTTCACCCACCCAAAACAAACAGGTCACGTTCCTGTGGGTTAGGTAGCCTGTGTATATGTACAACTGAACCAAGGATATTTATTGTCCTTCTCAGGATTTGCATTTATTGCAAAATACACAGCTTTGTGTTATTGTTCCTTCTGCTGGCCCCTTTTTCTGATACTTATTTGCTTCCCGGTAGTTTTGTAAGCATTTGTTTTGTTTTATCATATTGCTACACTAGACATAAAAGACAAAGCAATTCTCCAGACAACTCTAACAGTCATCTCAGTAAATGCTCTCCTCTCTTAGTGCAGATTTAAGACAGGACTCGTTCCAAGACAGGCCAGTGCTGCATAGTGTTATAAATGATGCAAAAGTGGTTCAAACAGAGAGTAAGCCAAGGACCAGACTGGAATATCTTCCAGGCTCATCTGTTTTTAATTTTTAAAAGTATCTCCAGGAAGTCCTCAGTGGCATTTCCAAGTTGTGATTTAGTGAGCTGAGGGAATAACTTACTGGGGGTAGCATGGTGCACTTTTAGCTTTGCTATCTCTGATCTATAGGAGTTTGACCTCTGTGCTTGACATGGTTGTCAGTTGCTTATCTTTCCCTCTTCATGCCCTCACATCTTTAAAGTAATAAAATCAGCTTTTTGTGTTCACATGGCTGCATTTGTAGGAATTTTCAAAACGAAGCTTAATGTGAAAACATTCTTCTATCTTCTGTTAAATATCCAAGATTTTTTTTAACCAGTATTTTTTAGAGTGTTCTTAATGGTACAAATATGCCTATGGTTAAAATAAAAAATAAATGGACAGAAGTATAATTCATCAGGTAGTAAAGTTGTGAATGAAAAGCAGATGCCTTTCTGTACCCTCATCTTTATCAACACAAGGTCTTTAACACAGTAAAGCAACTTTGAAATGTAATCCTGTTTTGTTAGGCAGAATATAGGAAGCCTGAATAATGGCAGTTATGAGTGGTACACAACACACCACAGCAGTAGAGGTCAAAAAGAGCACCAAGCAGGTATCTACTACAAAGCTCAAGAGATTTTGCTGTTGTTAAGCCCCTCCCCTTCTCCCACCCCTCATTCTTGCTCTTGGACAGAGTGCAGCCAGGAGTTCATTCATGGCCCTTTGCACATCTCTGTACAGCCCTAGGTATGAACACTCAAAGCCATTGCCATGAGGAGAGCTGGTAAAACAACAGATCTTGTCAGGTCACACTGAGGTCCCAACTAACCCTACACCCTGCCTCCAGCAGTGACACAGCAAATGCCTGTGAAATAGTTAAAAGTCAGAGCAATCATCATCTCAGCTTCCCAGATTCTTCTAGTGCTCCAACATCTGTAGCACAGGAAGCCCTGAGCCAAAACTGATGTCTTTATAATAGCTTGGAAGATGTTTTTCTTCCATGAATTTATCCATGCAACCCACTGAAATATTTAGCATTTATGTAAATGTTTAGCATCTGCAACAGCCTTTGGCAATGTGTTATACACCTTATCTTCATGTTGTGTGACTATAACCACCTCTTTTTATTTGTTTTCAAGATGCTGAGTGCATCTTTGAGCATCATTTGATAATCTTAATTCATGTGTTGGAAAATGACAAGAGGACCCCCTCTAAGACCACTGCCACTCACTAACAAGCCAGCCAAGGGAAGGAATACTTTCAGCCCACTTACTGACTAGGCCAAGAAATCTCTACAGTGAAAGTAAATAGCTATTCTGGCTTATCCTAGCATTTCACAGCACAAATAGAGCAACATACTGTCACCTAGGGTGTAACTTTATTGTCAACAACTGCATGGTATATCAAATCACCTCTATTACTACAAATTATCAGAGCTACTGATAAGCAAGATGTCATCAGACTTTATACTTCTTTGTGCTGGAGATCAGGTTCATGTCGTTCTTAGACAGGAATTTAATTCTAGCTTTCTTTATTTTCCTCTCTCTTTAGAAACTACTAGGTGTTATGCAGAACTAATTTCTCTCCAGGCTGAGGCTTTAGGATGTTCATCAGCGACACGGGCAGTGACACTGAGTGCACCCTCAGCAAGTTTGCTGACGACACCGAGCTGTGTGGTGTGGCTGGCACGCTGGAGGGCAGGGGGGCCATCCAGAGGGACCTGGACAGGCTGGAGGGGTGGGCACAAGCCAACCTCACGAGGTTCAACAAGGCCAAGTGCAGGGTCCTGCATCTGGGTGGTGGCAATCCCAGGCACCAATACAGGCTGGGCAGGGACTGGCTGGAGAGCAGCCCTGAGGAGAGGGACTTGGGGGTGCTGGTGGATGAGAAGCTCAACATGAACCGGCAGTGTGCACTTGCAGCCCAGAAAGCCAGCCAGACCCTGGGCTGCATCAAGAGAAGTGTGGCCAGCAGGTCGAGGGAGGTGATTCTCCTCCTCTACTCCACTCTCATGAGGCTCCACCTGGAGTACTGCATCCAGTTGTGGAGCCCCCATTACAAGAAAGATACAGAAGTGCTGGAATGTGTCCAGAGAAGGGCCACAAGGATGATCCAAGGGGTGGAGCGGCTCTCCTGTGAGGACAGACTAAGAGACTTGGGTCTGTTCAGTCTGGAGAGGAGAAGGCTCCAAGGAGACCTTCTGGTGGCCTTCCAGTACCTTAAGGAGGTCTACAAGTAAGTTGGCGAGGGACTTTTTAGGATGTCAGGTAGTGATAGGACTAGGGGGAATGGAGCAAAACTAGAAGTAGGTAGACACAGATTAGACATTATGAAGAAGTTCTTCCCCATGAGAGTGGTGAGACACTGGAACAGGTTGCCCAGGGAGGTGGTGGAAGCCCCATCCTTGGAAGTTTTTAAGGCCAGACTGGATGGAGCTCTGAGCAACCTGATCTAGTGAGAGATGTCCCTGCCTACGGCAGGGGGGCTGGAACTAAATGATCTTTCAGGTCCCTTCCAACCCTGACAATTCTATGATTCTATGATCATGGACAGACCACCCTCACTTAGCCGCCTCCTTTTTATGGTCTTCAGCTCTGACTCAATCTGCTTTATGTTACTTTAGGTCAAAGCAAGTAATATGTTCTTTGTTACAAGGTCAACTTTTCATCCACTCTGTGTTTTCCAGCTTATTTGGCAAGTGTTTTTTGAGACTGTCATGGTTACAGGGGCTGGGACCAGTTTATCCTTATGTGGGTAGAACCAAAACTGTGTATTCTATACTCTCTATGTCAGTGCTCATGGACTGTTAAGAAAATCATGGTTAACAGCTGCCCAGGACAGACCTCACACCCCAGGCTATAACAGATAAGGAAAGAGGTTCAAGGTCAGGGGAGATGTTAACACCTTCCCACCCAGCAGGAGGAGTCCTCCCTGTTCATGGGCCCATCCATGCCTCGCCCCATGACTCATACAGAGCTCCCCCCAGGAGCTATTTCTGTTTAATGGACCATCAAGGCCCCACTGCATGACTCATAGACTGATATCAACCCATGGTGAGATGCTCCACCCAGGGGGAGGAGCCAAGTGCTCCCACCTGGATATAAACTGGGGTTCAGGACAGCACAGGGGGCCTTACCCACTGGATTTCCAGAGGACAAGAGCTACCAGATCTTTTCTACAAGACCACTGCTTCATCTGGACTGCTACCACCACCCTAACTACAGAGTATTAGGTTGCATTCTGACTCTGTCTGTGGTTTTCCTTTGTACTATTACATTTATTTTATTTTTTCCTATTAAATTGTATTTCTGACTTGGAGTCTCTTACTGGTTTGTTTTTCAAACCATTACAGAGACACAGAATAGTATCTCCATGACATCATCTCAAACTGATGCTCTAAAGTGGGCTTATTTTATTTTTTAAAAATTATTTTTTACTAAAGTGGGATTATTTTGGTAATTTTCCTACTCTGTGAGAAATGAACATTTATTCCCACTTTATTTCCTCTCTTTTATGGATTTATTTATCATATTCCTTTATCTTTTCACATCCTAGTGTCCTTATGAGTCTTCAGTGAGAAGCTTTCCTGAATGCCTTTTGCAAATGCTAGTAGACTATTACACTTGTCCACGGCAAATTTCTGTTGCCTGTTATCACACACTTATAACAGTAGATAAGTGATCTGTAAGATGTTTTTCTTGGTCAGCTAGAGAACTTATCAGCAAAATGTTGCACATGCATAGCTCACAAGCTGTTTACTCAGAAATAAAACCCCCTTCCTAAACCCTGAAAAGTATCTTTTTATATTAACCAAATGTTAATTGTTTGCCACCTAGAATGAAGGGTTTGTGATGGTAACATCCAAAAGAATATTAAAGGTAGAGTTTGAAGGAAACTCCCTTAAAGAGTCCAGTACTGGAAATCAAAACGCTTCACTATGTTTCTGGTTTTCATTACTGCACCACCTGATGCCACTGGAAGTACCAATCTTCTAACTTATTGTAGCCCATAATTTTGTCCCACAACTTAATGAAGGGGTCTATGAATAATAATGAAGTTGAAAACATGAGTCACCACTCTTACATATTATGCAGCTCTTATTATTCTGATGGGAAAACATTGGATCTGAGAATTCATTTCACTGATGAAAAGCAAAATAAATCTTTTTTAAATTATTTTGTTAATGTGATAGCTTCACTAGATGCTTTAAACTAAATAACCCTGTAAACTTAGATAAACAAACAAAAACATCAATATGTTAGTCAAGATTTATCAAATGGAGAAAGATTGTAATTCTCTATATAAGTATGTTTTTTTTCCATGGTCCTAAAACAGCTTTATTTTATACTATTTAATAGCCAAAGAATCCAGTGAATGAACATCAGTCATGAGATGAAATTCAGACTCAGAAAATGTTTGGAATTCAAAATTCGTGCACAGAATTACATGTCTAATACATGTCTTTCAATTAGCTCATTGATACAAGAAGCTCTCGTGGCGATAAAGTAACACAACCTAAGAAGAAGCTGATATTTTATCCATATCAATATCAAACAGCAAAAAATAATCCGATCATGATCATTAATATGAACTAAAATTTGAAAGTCTATTCATACTTGTATTACAGAGCAAAGAGAAAATTTCTCTTGATTTCATGACTCTATGTAATTTAACATTTAGAAATCAGTAAGGCAGACCGACGTATCTGTCAGCTGCATGGTTCTTTCTTCAAAGTTTCTGATTGCAGGCATGATCAGAGTACTTGAGCTCTAATTTGAAGCCCTCATCTTATCTTTGTTTATTTGTTCATATGGCAAGAAACCAGACACATGTATACAACTTCCAATGCCTATATATTCTTGTAGGTCAGACAGATAATGTGAAAATACTTTTATGGTGAATGTTTCTGCCCTATATTCAAAAATCTGCTATGCCAAATAGACTTCTATTGCCTTCAATGAGTGGACTAGATCCTCTGTGGGTATGAGTCAATGTAGTTTCATTGATTTCATTTTACTTGATTGATTCATGCCAGCTGAGAATCTGGCTGAAGGCTTTAATTGGCTTTAAATTGCAAGGAAAAAATGAAAACCCAAAATGAATCAAACTAACACGGGCACATTCAGTGCTTATTTAATACACTAGACCCTATAATCTTTCACCAGCACATCTCTGCACCACCCAGTTCAATGTCTTTTGGATGCTGTATTTCAGTCAATTAGGGAATGTTAACTTGTAACACCCAGACAGAGCTAAAGTCACGGAGAGCGAGGGAAAATAAAGCAAAAGAGGGAATTATCAGTAAAAAAAAATGCTACTTCTGTGAGTAATTTACTTGGATTTCCTAATCCTCTCTACTTAAACTGACACACAGAGAAGTCAAACACAGCCTTTTAATAACATTTCTTATGACACCACTTTTCATGGCCATGAGATATTTAAGCTCAAATGAGCAACCCTTATTTTGTTTGTGGTTGTTATTAAGCACTCCTCAGTGAAGAGTGGAACAGAATCCTGGTTACACAGGTGCTTTGTTTTGCAGTTCAAGGTAAGATTATAGAGTCCAGCTAAGCCAGACGTTGAACAAAACTCAGAGAGAAGACTTCAGGGACTCTGGAGCAAAGCACATAAAAAAAGAAAGAGCAGCGCCCATCTGTATAAAATCCACAAGTACACAGAGGCTGCAAGCCTGGCTCAAATCCCTCATTGAAACCTCCCTTGCACTGTGATTTGGCTAGTGTGACCAGAAAAGGCTCTGGTGGAGCTAAGAGCAGCACTCAAAGTCAAAAGCCTTCTCTCTAGTCAGCATTTAAAAGGAGAAGAATATATACAAGGGGCTATAGATGTGAAGATAACAGTTGGAGACCCAAGTCTTTCATTTTATGGATGTGGATTAAAGAAGGAGACTGATCACATACACTGTCCTGCAGCTAGTAGAAAATACAGTTGTGCAAACCCATCACTTGAGACATTGAAGCCATGTGATAGCTCTTGTTCTGCATTTGCACTGGGGCCATGCAAGAATTTTTGTATGTTCTTTTCAAAACATTTATTTTGAAGTTCTGATCTTTCCAAATGCAGCATATGGTGTCTTTCCAGGATCTCAGGTCTCTATCAGATATTTATTTTAGGGATTTCCCTAGAAAAACACAGATGTGGGAGAATCGGCCAAGCAAAACATATTTTTTCCAAGAAGATGCTTCCACTGTGAGCCAATGAAAGCTATTGAGGTCTGAAAACATGGTGTAGTCCAAATAAATAGATGTCAATATAGCAGGTTCACCTTTTAGTTAACACAGCCTCCAAACTCATCTCTGTAGAAGATGAAAACCCACTTAAGAGTCACAAGCCCCAACAATTCATAATATTTATTCAAGAGAATTCAAAAGATGATTGTTTTATATAAAGAAAAAAATCAAAACCACTTATCAAATCTATCACATTTCTGAAATTTATTCTATGCTTACATGGCTCTGACCAATAAAGTCATGTTTTGTGGTGAACACAGCAGAGAGAGGAAGTTGCTAATACTAACATTTTGCTTCCATACATCTCAGTGGTCCAAATTTTCCATTACTGTAAATTAGCTTTGCACCAGCTATGGTTTTCAGCTTCTTATACTGGCTTGAAGTTTAATTCAAATTTGCTGTTAGAGCTTCTTTAATATATTTACCTCATTTATTTTAATGGACTTAATTTGAACCAGACACTTTTCTCCAGACGTTGTTGGTGAATAGAGAAAAATCCTGTGCAAAACCAAGCTAGAGAAAATGGCAGCTTCTGCTGCTTTCTTTTCTCTCACCAGCATTTCAGCTTTTTTCCATGACTCCAAGAGAGCTCTTCATGGGTTTCTAACCAATAGCTACACTACTTGGTTAATAAAGTCAAGTATACGTGAGCTGGTTGTCGATCTGGACTTATGTTCACAGTACTTTGTAACTGCAGCATTTTTCAAAGCCTGCACCATATGACAGGAATGACATCAACATAAACAAAAAAGTAATCTTTATACCCTCTTCAACCAACTTTTCTTCAGGAAGTAACAATTCAAGAAACACATGACGTGCTGCACTGATATCTGAATATTTCTTCAAGCATATTATTCTGAAATCTGGGCAGGTCACTTTACTGCTTGCTTCACAGTTGTAGAACAATCTTGCATATTAATACTGAAATTTCATAAATTCTGTCTTACAGAGCACTCAATATGCCTGTTTTCAAGCTAAGTTAGGAATTTGTTTACTTGATTTATTTCAGTATATTTTGTCTGGAGAGTACTTAGGATCATTATCTTAGAGAGTGCATTTTAACAATGTGGGAAAGAAGTTTCCAGTCCTCAGCTGTAGAATGCTGTGGTTTAATAGAATTCTGTTGTGTAACTGAAAGGAAGCAAAGATGACTCTTAGATGTAAGAACTTGATGATACCCCACCAATTTAATGTAACTCGTTCAGTTTATGTCTGGCCCAACAAAGTTTAGTAGCATAAGTTCAGTACACAGGAATAGAAAAGAACTTCTAAATGATTGTGTTCAGTCCTCTCCAATTGCAGGTACCATGGGTAGCACCTGGATCATCTTCAAAGGGGCACTGAAGAAAATAATGTCTTTAAAATGTCAAAGGTGTCTCTATTCACATCATGCTACACTTCTAATTAAAATTCCACTTGGATGTGGCTTATAAAGGGTTAATAAATGAGTGGGACATTAAAGAAGTAGCTAAAGGATGGATGCACATTTCATGCAGTCTAATAGATTGATTGAGTAGCTCTTATAACATTCAGTATTGTAATCTGTTGATGTGGTTATAACTTAGACATTCCCTAAATCTATACAGCATTTACAGTTACTTTCAATCATATACTAACCCTTTGTATATTTTATTAATAGAAAATATAAAAACAAGGAGGGTTTTTTTGAGAGAGATTGATATCAATCAAATGTTATGGAATAAGTCAGAAATAGTCACCCGTAAAGGACTACTTCTAAAGGAATATTATTTATTTCCAACTTCTTAAAATATTTGGGGGTTAAAGAAGATGCATATACTGAATTTCTCTGACAATATGTAATAAAAATCCATTATGATGATCTCTGTATTATTTTCAGGAAAGCAAATGCCTTATTTTATTTTTTCTAAATCTGCAGTTTACATCCACAAAACTCTCAGAGGCAAGCCATACGATTTAAGGTCTTAGGTAGTGAAATCAAAGGGAAGTAAGGATCTGTAGGCCCTCTCAGGATCCTATCTAAGGCTCTTCATCCTAAGCTGATCAGCTCTACAAAGCACTTTTGAGATTCAAGTACTATTGAAAATAACATTGCACTTCTATCTGGTGAATAAAATCTACATTTCCATAAGTAATTCCCCTTTCCACAGAATTACAGAGGGATGGAAGTGGGAAGGGACCTCTGGAGATTTAGTCCAAGCCTCTGCTCAAAGCAGGGCCAGCAGGTCCAGGTTGCTAAGGGATGTGTCCTGTTTGGTAGCAAATATCTCCAAGGAGGGACACTAGCCAATCTCTTTGGGCAAACTGCTTCAGTGCTCAGTCACCCTCACAGTGAAAAGGCTTTTGTTTTACACATGAATTTCAGTTTATGCACTTTGCCTCATCCTCTCAGTGGGCACCACTGAGTCTGGCTCTGTATTCTTTGCACCCTCCCTTTAGGTATTTATAGACATTGGCAAGATCCACCTAAGTCTCCTCTTCTCCAGGTTAACTAGTCCCAGCTGTTTTAGACATTTGTATGGCAGATGTTTGAAGTCCTTAATTACTTTAGCGGCCCATTGCTGGACACATTTGTCCATGTTTGTCTGGCAGCAGGCAGCCCAGCACTGGACATGGCACTCCAGATGTGTCTCCCCAACACTGAGCAGGGGCACAGATCACCTTCCTCATCCTGTTGGCAACATTTTTTTCTGTAGGTGAGTGCAGCTGTTTTACCAGCTCACAGTTTTACCCACTGCTTTTATGCCAAAGATGAGAAGATTTACCTGTCCAGACTCTATTTCTTTACTTACTTCTGCCTCTTCTGCTTTTGACTGGCTCTTCTTTCTATGTACTTTATGATCCACCTACACAAAGAAGGACAAAGCCGGGTTGCTTCCTAACACCAAATGTCCCTAAGGAGCTTTCTCAGTCAGACCTGCCATCTCTCCCACTTCATGCATGCAACAGACACATGTCACCCACAGTTCATGCTCTCTCACTGACCATTCCCGGTGCTCACATTTCAACCCTAGCATCACTGTCTCTGGAGCCAGGCCAGACTCTTCTTCCCACAATACTGCAGTCAGGTCTGGTATGCCTCTGGAGTAGGAAAAAAGCTCAGGTGCAACCCAGCCCACAGGTAGAAACATTTCAGTATAGATGGTATTGGAGCAGTTTCTCGATCCGTGGCATGGTCTGTTCTTTGACACATGAACTTGTTTCCACAGAAATCAATAACTATAGTACAGCTATCTTCCATTCTGAAGAATTGCACAAGTGTAACTATAGACAATCTGCCTGAATTTCCCCTTCATTTTTTTCTCCCTGAGTTTTGCTTTGAACAAGAAGAGTATTGCAACCAAGAAGTCACCAATACATCTTTTTTCTAAATCTCTATTAGCCTGAATGCATTTGACAGGAGACTGATAAGGAAAATTTTCAAAGATGTTTCCAAAATACATTTTAAAACCTTTTGGTTCAGTAATTACTAGAGGAGAAGGAAGATAGAAGGAATATTATTTACTTTAGGACTGATACTGTGGTCATCAAGTATGAACACTATAAGTTCTGATTACCATGGCATTCCCAGATCAAATCTCACAAATGCAAATCAGGCTTCGTGTATTGCACTCTTTGAAAAGCAACTGTGCAAGCAGAGACTGATCATGAGAGCCTAAAGGAGAACAGGTGAGCTTGGAGGTGATATCAGGCATCAGCTAGCACAGCAGAAAAACAGCAGTCATAGGCTAAGCAAGGACAAATTATGACAAATTTATTTGAGACTGTCACATTTTTGCCCTTATAAATTAACATGTAAATGAAGCTGAGCAGTAGACCACGAGTAGATATGTTCATTCCCAGCCCCACACACTCCTTCACAACAATGGAAGTATGACCCAGTAAGAATTCTTACTGGACCCAGTTGAGCTTGAATCAGATCCTGGAGTCTTCTGAGGACTATCTCAGTTTTGCAGCAATTGCACAGTCTGAACTAAACCTTTCAAACTTTACCCACCACTCATCATGCTAGCCTTGGCCAGATGCCACAACTTAAAGAGATCCAAGCAAGACACTCAGCAGTGGGGACAATATTGCTGTAAATTTAAATCATCAAGAAGCAGACAAAATGAACTGGGTACCAAAAGCCTTGTCCTCTGTTTTATCTGCTTTGAGTTTTCTGTTCACTGGTTCTCCAAGTGAGGATAGGATTTTAGTCAATGCCAAATGAGTTCTGAAAGTTTTAAGTGGTTTTGTAGTTTCCCTTTTTCACAGAGTTACTTTCGATCCTCTACTTTCCCAAAGTCTACTTTTAATTCTTCACAAATACATGCCACCATTTCACCTGCTCCAGTGAAAAGCATGGAAAACCAAACTGCAAGGACAAGAGGTGGTAACATACAAAACAATATGGACAATAAACTCTGCACAGGCCCAAACACAGCTTTTCTTTTCTGTCTTTTTTTCCCCCCACACAAACACACGGATACATATGTGCAAGACTAAGTTGTTGAACAGTCATGTAAATCTTAAAGCTTTTGCTTGCCCAGCCTGACAAGTCAGGGCTATAGAATGGGAACTGTTAATTTAGCATGACTTTCTGAGTTAGTTGACTGGGTAGCATGGCATTTGTTAAAAAAAAAAAAAAAAATGGTTTTAGAAGACCCAGTGTTTATGAAATAGCTTCTGGACAGCATCTAATTTGCCCAATGACTGGTCTGCAATAGATTTTCATGCAGTGTGCAATAGAAAATAAGCTGAGCTTTGAAACCTGTGTTAGTGTACTAACCACAGAGCAAAAATAAGCACTAAATGCTGCCTATATTATGTGGTGGGCAATATTACATCTAGCCTATATTATGTGGTGAGAATACTTGATCACTCTCTTTGTCCAACAGACATCCTACCGGATTGCTATGGAGAAGGTATGGTAAAGTTTTTTCTTTTTTTTCCTCCGTATTAAATTAAGATTGGCTTAAAAGCAGCAGCCCTAAGCCAGTATGCAAGTCTCTCTTCTTTTCCCTGATGTTCCTGTGCCGACAGTAACACCATGTGAGAACAATCATAACCCTGGTAAAACATCCGTGAGCTGTTTGCACCATGCTGACAGCTTTAATAATAGCCAAACAGTCCATAGATTGCCACAGTAAGGAAAGGGCAGACAGTTTTTCAGCTTTTGCTTTGTCCCAGTGCTGCCAGCTAGATGCAACATGACAGCAGTTCAGATACACACACGCAAGGCTAAGCAGCTGCAGGTAGATACAGAGCAGATATTCTGAAGAAGACAGAGTATGCAAATGTGTGTTGGGAGTAGAAAAGATTCAGCTGTAACAAAACCAAAACTGCACCTGCCTCTGTCAGCAAATAGATTTCCTCAGAGCTCCTTCTGCTGGGTTTTCTGTTTGCTAATCAAACAAATTATTAGAAACAAATGAACTGCCAGGAAACTAAGTAGCAGGATGACACCCTCTGCCCAAGTCACCTTTCATTATCTTCTGCGTCTTCCCATGCAACCAGCCCCTTCCCCATCTGCCCCCTTCCAACGCCACCACTGCCAGCTCCCGCGCACGATGAGATTCTCTGATGGGAAGCATCACCTAGTCAGCACGGAATTTATTACCTGCAGTAAGGCTACCATTAGAGTCAGCCATGCCAGATTATCATTTTAATAGTTAGTATCAAAGTGATTTGTCAGGCCAGCACAGCCCCTTTTACTGGGCAAGGCTTCACCTTACTGCTTGTTCCTGTTCAACCTCTGCCCAAACAGTGGCAATAAACATCTGAGAAAGGGGACTGTGTCCAATTCTGTTGTCACCAGCTACATAAATTAAAGCAATATCCCCAAGCTACTGCATGGTATTTATTCGAGGGCCAGAGAGGAATTCTATTTTGAGAGAACATTAGAATATAAATGGACGTGAAAGCTTCTATTTTTCCCTTTCTCTTTTGCAGAACAAGTCTCAGACATTGTTCAGTGCTTCAAAGCTAACAATAAAAGATCGTCTTCTTATTCAAGTTTCAGTGTTCAATGCTTTTGTTCTCCAAATCTATTTTACCACGTGGAAAGGCTTTCTGAAGAGTTAATATACACTGTACAAGAATTGTCTCCTTATAAAAGAATTGCTGCAGTGTAAAAATAGTAGCAGTTTTGTTACGTGCATTCAGATTTTGTCTGATGTTGGGATGTAAGTTTGCAACTACTGAACTAAAATTCATTTACCATTACGAGCCACACTAGCCTATAAGCAAGATCATTATATGCTAAATGAATGTGAACACAGCCCATAGTGGGTAAATAAGTCATGTCTACCTTTTTTCTACATGTAATATAATTAATATAATGTGATATAATGTTACAGAATATATGTAATGTCATAATATTGTAACATCACTCCATGTCCTTGTCTGTGCCTTGTGCATTAGGCACACTGCCACGTCTCCAGAAATCCTAAACTGTTAAGAATGGCCCTGCTGTTCTTCACAAACCTTGATAGAAAGAAAATTCCAACTGAAGGACCTATGCCTATCAACTGAGTTTAGAACATCATTATTTATCAAGTAGCATCCCTCTGACAAGATCATGAAGAACATCTTATTTCCATCAAAGCTAGACACTTTTTGTCCCCTAGGTTTTTAAACTGAATGAAATATAGAGCTCTTACAGCTGCCAAACCTGCCAGCCATACTTTGTCTGTACAATGGTTTGGATCTAGGGGAAACAAGACGAGGGCTTTTTGTACGAAAAAAAAAATCTCATATAAAACCCACGAGGGTCAAGAACAAAGGAGGCCAATATTTTAAGATTGTTCCTATCCCCTTCAGAGGTCTACACAGTCTCACTTGAGTGGAGTTACGTGCTGGCCATTGCCCTGCGGGTTCCACATCATCTGTTTGTAGACACACAAACACACGTGTGTCTCTCTAAGTAGTGTTCTTGGCCTTTGTTTATTGCCCACAGTTTTGCTTATGTGACCAGATTTTACTTGCTGTCAGAAGGCTAGACAATGGCTCAGAGATCGAACATTTAGGGACTCTAAGTTTTTGTCCTTGTTCTGATGCTTGACCTTCACCAATTTTTTTAAAGATTTTTGAAAATGTTATCCAATACATTAATACTTAGGGTAACTAATTCAAATAGGAATTATATCAGATTTGTTCTCTATTCAGACAGAAACTCTGGAAAACAGAAACTCTTTCATGACCAAAGAAGCATGTGGGACCTTGTGAGCCTAGAAGCTCCTGTCAGTATAGCATGCTGCTGAGTACAGCCAGACAAAGCATCCTCAGGCACTCAGTAAAATAGCCCTAAGGACAGGGTGGGAAGGGGTAGGATGGAATCAGTCTGAGACCATAGACATACTATTGACATGAATTGATATACCTAGATTTGGAAATAAAATTTTGCCTCCCAAGTCAGTTTGGGCTTTTCACTCTTACTAGGCATGCCTTAAAAAAAATCAAAAAGTACAATAGCATAACCTGGGGTTAGACCAAAGGTCTAGCTAAAGGCCTATCTGACTCATCTTTTGTCACTGTCTGAGGCACTAGTCAGTATTTACAGTGAGAGACAAGGAAAGACAAGAATGATCCTTCCACGTGTGTGTCCTGCCTGCATCAGGATCACGGGCTGCTGAGAGTATCATGGGTAATACAGGGGCAATACAGCCACATGTTCCCCAGCTGAAGTTTCTTACTAATACACATATATACTCTGTTGAGTGTGTGCTGCCTCTGCCAAAAGTACGTCCTGATCTCCATGAAAAAAGAAACAGCAATTTATTCAAAATTGATTTTAAATAGTGCACTAGATGAGCCACCAATGACAGCATGGCTTCAATCCTGATCTATCTTGCTTCCATGAGTATCCATTATTGACCTGTTAGCTGTTATAGATGTGGACTGATCCACAAGCTGCACTAGATGCTCTACATGCCCTTGTTTTGGCTGTATAGTAGGTAGGAAGTGTTTTACAGTGATAATCAAACAGCACAGGAGAGTCAAACCTTTCAGCAGTCCAAGAGTAGGGGCTGTGGCCTACAGCCCAACACTTTCAGTTATGATGTCCCTTCCCCTCACATGGTTCTGAATGAGTTCGATACTTTGTTCACACGTGCTTAACTCCAACCACTATTAGCAACAGTTTTTCACACTCTCAGACCTCTCTCATTCATCTGTAAGCTGCCACCCACAGCTGAGCTGTTTTCCAGACATGCACATGTCTCTCTTGTGTCACAGCTGAGTTAGCTCAGCTTTCTGCTTCCAAAGCCCTACAACTGACGTGCATCTCAGTTTAAAGCCTGGAATTTCCCAGTGCTGCTTGGCTTTATCCTGTGTAGTTTCACAGAGAGATAGGGAGTTTGTTTATTTCTTGCAGGCCAATTAAGCTCTGTGTTGATTTAATGTCAAACAGCTTATTCTCCTCACCAAATTGCAATGTATAACTAAACTGCCCTGGACATAAAACTCCCCATCAGTGGTGGTGGGACTTCACACAGGCACAGAGGTTTTATTTACATGCTTTTTTATAGTCAGATCAAGTCCTTAGTTTAAGCAAAACATTCTGAACTGTGTTCTTGATATTAATAGAAGGTTTTGTTACGCCTCCAGTGGACACATGCTTAGGCTGACAGATTGGTCTAATCAAGATCAGATGATGGTCCTTTATGTATTTGGAAATCTTACAGAACTCATTCCTTGCCAAGTAGTTTTCAATAGACTTTTCATTATAAAGGAGCATGTTATAAATTTTTTTTTATGCTCCCAATTCTGGACGTGCTCAAAGGCTGACAGCGGTGGCTCAGTAGCTGAATGACTCAGTGAATTATATGGAGAATATAATCAGTTATTTAAATCTTCTCAGCAATATATGAAACCTGTCACCAGCAGGGATGACCATTTAGATAGCTTTCCTACAAAAAAATGGACTAGCAACCTTGATGAAAGCAGTAAAGATACATAAAATATTATTTTTAGGGAAATTATCTGCCATCCAGAGGGACCTGGACAAAATCAAGAAGTGGAACCATTTGAACCTCATAAAGCCAAGTGCAAGGTCCTACATCTGGGTTGGAGCAACCCTTGGTATCAATACAGGCTGAGGGATGAAGGGATTGAGAGCAGCCCTGTGGTGGAAAACTTGGGGGTACTGGTGGATGAAAAGCTGAACATGAATCAACAATGTCTGCTTGCAGCCCAGAAGACCAACTGTATCCTGGGCTGCATCAAAAGAAGCATGGCCAGCAGATCAAGTGAGGTGTTTCTCCTGATCTACTCTGCTTTCTTGAAACTACACCTGCAGTGCTGTGTGCAGCTCTGGAGTCCTCAGGACAGGAAGGACATGGACCTGTTAGAGTGGGGCCAGAGGAGGGCCACAAAAATGATCAAAGGATTTGAAAACCTCACATATGAAGAAGGACTACGAAAGCTTGGGCTGTTCAGCCTGCAGAAGGCTCCAGGGAGACCTTACTGCAGTATTTCAGTACTTGAAGGGGGTTTACCAGGAAAATGGAGCAAATATTTTAGCAGGGAGTTTTATGATAGGACAAGAGGGAACGGTTTAAAAATAAATTAGGAGAGATTTAGTGTAGGTATAAGGAAGAATTTTTTTACACTGAGCATGGTGAGACACTGGCACGGGTTGCCCAGTGAGGTGGTATATGTCCCATCCCTGGAAACAATCTAGGTCAGAGTGGTCAGGTCTCTAAGCAACCTGATCTCATGAAAGGTGTACCTGCTCACTTCAGGGGGGTTGGACTAGATGACTGTTCTGCCAATGACTAGGCCCAGCAAGAACGATACAAACAGCAGAAAGGCAAACAGAATGCATTGTAAACAAGAAAGTCACGACATGAATGACCGCCAGGGGTACAAACAAGTCAACCAGTTCACATACAGTCAACAACACCCTCAATGATCCCAGAAAAGACACAATTTGACCCACAACGGGCGGTATAAACAAAGAGCCAAGGCTTCTCATAGTTGGTATGGGAAACAGCCAGACCAGTAAGTTAAATACATAAGAGAAAGGTGCCCACATGGCAACGCTCACCCGATCAGCCCGCGTTCACAAAGGTCTAAACAGACCAGGGCCCAGCTCCAGGGAGAGTCAGGAGGTCTGCCCTGAACCAGGAAGCTCTGGGGAGTGCCCCCCACAGACAGACACTCCTGACTCCCTGCAAGTGGTCCCAGCTTTTATCCCCAAGCAGACACCTGACCTTTGTTCACTCAATGCAGGACCCCTGGGGCTCATTTCCCTTGTGCCTCCCCCTGCAGGCCCGGCCGCACCCTGGGGGGAAGCTCTAAGGCAAACTCACACCCTCTTTATGAAGGGCTGTGGGAATCACCCATATGGCAACCTTAATTCAGGGGCTTGGGGTTCAAACCCCAGCATTTCAGTGGGTTATCAGAGATCTGTTCCAAGTCTTTTCTATAGTTGCCAGAAGGTAATTTTTAGATGATTTGCTGTTTCTGATATTCCTAAAACCTGCATCATAGATGGATACAAAAGAGGTGTCATTTGTTTGAGAATCTTGTCTGTCTTTATTTTTAAATACAAGCTTCTAAGAGATAAAGAATATATATATATGTTTTTTAATTTTTTTTTTACCAGATTAACTGGCAGAGCTGGGGAAAATTGTTTAGACCTTTGTGAACGCGGGCTGATGGATATGGGAAACTTTGGCTCACTGTTCATACCACCTGTTGTGGGCCGAGTCATGTCTTTTGTGGGATCATTGGGGGTGGTGTCAATTATATACGAGCTGGTTGACTTGTTTGTACCCCCAGCGGTCATTCATGTCACAATGTTTTTGCTTACAATACAGTCTGTGTATTGGTTTCTCTTCCAGCTGGTCATGTCGTTCCTGTTAGGCCCGGTCATTGGCAGAACACCCACCCATACTTGTGCTGCAGAGTAGTAATATTATGCATAAAACTATTCACATAGAAAGCTACCCCTTCTCCTTTTACTCACTAGAAACAGTTTAACATAGGATACTAGATAGAATGTCCATTAAAAGGTAGTCCTCCTGACTATTTCAAACTACCTGTCTAAGCACTGAGATGAATAAAAGGGGGGGAAAGATTCAGACAGAATATAAAAGGAAGAACATCCCCTTACATCACTACATGATATTGGACTCTTAAGGCAAGAGGGTATTACCATTCACTTAATAAAACATCTGTAGTGCCACACTGAAGTCACAAAAGGCATTCAGCTTTTGCAAGTGTGCATGCTCCTCTGCAATTATAGAAAGAACAATCTGGTTTTGGCTTCTCTAGCTTCCAGCTAAATAGAAGAAAACAAACACCCACTTCCTTACGTTTATTTCTGCCTTGAGAACGACAAACACTGCAATCTCTTGTCCCACTTTTTTTTTTTTCTCTGAAAGGAAGGATGAAGGTCTTACTGCTAATTTGTTACCTTTTTTCATTTTCTTTGTGTCACACAGTTCACATGTTTGTGTATAACATCTGTGTTTTTCCAGACTACTATTTACCATTTACTGTCACAGGGACCCAAGTTAGCAGACAGATAAATTTAGTCTTTTTTCACATTCTTTCTCCTCTTGACTCATTCCACCACACTTCCTAAGGTTCATTCTTAGAGTGCACGTGTTCTTGGGTGTGTACATGCCTTCTGTTTAATGCTCAGTAAAAGCAGAGAAAACTACACATTGTCATAATATACTGAGTTTTGGAGTTTCAAACAAAACTCTCTCCCTATGGCTGATTGTAGCTGATAGGTACAGCTCTGTAAGGGAGGGTTTGGTAACATCACAGCTCCAGCCTGTCACTTAGGCTAAGCAGAGAAGGGCTCTGGGAGAGTGACTCAGCTAGAATAGAGGAGGTGAGGCATGCTAGGTGTTTGCACCGGGGTGTTTGGTGGTTGGTTAAAGTGGGTTTGTTGTGCCTAAAAAGTATGTAAACTAATGGTCGACTAACGGCATGAAAAGGCCAGGTTTTTTGTAAATAAAGTGCCTTCTTTGCACCTGTCCTGGGGACTCTGTGCTGCTCTGTGCGCCCGAACCGATGCAGCTGATGAACTAAGAATTAAACCTATAGAAATCTCCATTTGTAGCTTTCACAGGATCGCAGAATCAGCATGGTTGGAAAGGACCTTTAAGATTACCTGGCATAACTTAATACCATTTCCTCCTCTCCTGTCAGTTGCGGCATGTAAGAAGAGGCCCACACCTGCCTCCCTACAACCTCTTTCTTTCTTTTTTCCTGTTGTCCCATCAGCTATGGTTCTTAGCACTTCCTTGAACAAATCTTGTCCACCTCTTACACTTTTACCTAGCATGGAAAGTGTGCTTTTCAAGTAGTATTTTTTTTTTAGTAAAGCACAAAGTGTCAAGCAAATTGTAACAAGTCTTCAAACTGCAGTAGGATCACCTGGGTAGTAATGAAGAACTCAAAAGCATCAGGGTCACTACTTTTTTTTCTGTTGCAAAAGCACAGGCTTTGCAAGAATAAAACAAACAGCTACTTCGCTTGCACAATTATACCTATAATGGAGAATACAAGAATTGTTTAAAGGATAGAGGGAGTTGTAACAGCAAATCACAACTTGCTTTCATATCTACAGTGATGGTACAGCCATTTCATTGGTCTCTAGTCTCTGTTAATCACATGCTTTGATGTGTCCCAAATAGAGGAAAAATAGCCTTCTTCTGGAGAGTAACAGAGTGATCACAGCTGTATGAAGCTTCTGTAATGCAATAGGACAGAAAGGATTTTCTAAATATACAGTGAGTCCAATTGCAGAACAGGAAACTCCTGAACATAGCTGGAGGGCTACTGGCAATAGAGAACATATCTGCAGTCAAATTAGAAACGTGATGGAAAGGAGGCTTTCCAAGGGAGTCTGAGAATACTGTGGAGTTCGCTTACATCCACAAAGGATTATGAGAAAGAAAAAGACCTACCCTGCAAGGACAAAATGGGCAGGGGGAAGGTGACAGATTTCTTTTAAGCCTTTAATTTCATCTGCCTCACTCCAAATACCCTCTACATAAAGAGTTATGTCATGGTAGCTTGTTAGTTTGTGTTTTAATAACATAAAAGCTTTAGAGATAAGAAATATTTGGTGCTTCTTGGCATGCACATCTCAAAAGTTGGAAGTTGTTCCATCTCAAATGCTTTAGACAGCCCACGATCCATCCCAACATCAAACACACCACTTCCTCTCCTTTCCATGAGCCATTTAAAGAAGAAATTGGCTGGAAGGGGCATTCAAAGAAATGCTTCATTCTAAATGGATATTAAAAGAATTCACAGAGCATGAGATTAAGGGACTTGCAAATGAGGACATTTATTCTGGGAAAAAGACTCTTAAAAGCTTATCCTGTAATGAAAAAGACATATAAATGACCATTTCAGATAATACTAGCAGGTTTTGGTTTAAAATATTATCAGGCCACCTACAGTATACCTATTCTAGACGTCTACATTAAGATAACAGAAAAAAATATCCTTTAGAAGTTAAACAACTCAGGTTTAGGCAGTTCCATTTGAATAGATGAATCCCATTTCACCTACCTTAACCATGGGTACAAAAACGCTTGCTGTAGGCAAATAGAAAGATGTTTATTAGAACAGTTTTGTTGTTTTGTTTTTTTTTCTCTCTAGTGCCAAATAGTAAGGCTGGTTTATTCTCTTAAGGATGAACTGGAGAAATAACAGATGATGGTGGCTTTTTCCTCAGTTTTGAGAAGTTTATACCATTTGTTTTAAAATGTGTGTTATATTAGAAAGAGTTTTTCATTTAAACCACTTTCCTCTAGAAATACTGTTGCTTAAATCAAAAGGATTTTTCTTAAGTTTTCCTGGTGACACAAAATGTTCATCAAGAAATATTTCTCAAGTTCAATATTGTAGGCCAAAATACAAGACAGACAAACCCCAAAGACACAATATCCTAAGTGATTGTCTATAATTAAAAATATAAAGAGCAAAGACTTTTTCCACATAGGAATTATACAGTCTACATGGATATAACTTGTGTACTACGATAGTCTAGTTATTATTTCCTGAGAAATTTTCAGATGTCTATTTTCACCAAGAAATAAGAGTTTTTTAAACCTTAACAAAAAAAAAAAAATGTATTGCCTAGCTCTAAGTATAACACACAGAACATTAGCTGTGATATAATTTAATGAACATCAATGAAGTTTTGATTAAGGAGTACTTGCAATTAATTGTTTATAAACAATCCAGAAAAAGGAAAGTGTTTATCAAAAATATTGAGAAAAGGAATTCAATTAATTTAGAAGTTCAAATAAAATCACAGGCTGCTCATTAACAATTCATGAACATCTAAAAAGACTGAATTCATTCTATGAAGGACTTGATATTAGTTGTTATTATCTCCTTATTTCCACTAGAATGCATTTGTTCTAGAACAATCCTGGTCAAGCAGTTCATTCTAACACTCTCAGCTGCAAACAATCAAAAACCAGTTTTGGCCCCAACCCAAAACCCAAACCCAATGTTGTAACAAATGCTACAGATTCCTCTGACTTTACTCAGATTCTCAACATTTCACAGAATTCAGATGATCCATAAAAGTGTTACTACAAAACAAAATAAAATGGACATATGTGTTTCCTAGACGCATTCATTTATGTTCCAGGAAAATGATTAGTTATTTTCTAATTCTTAAAAATTCATTCAACCAAAGTCGGTGTCAAGTAGTAGTCAACAGGAGTTACCATGGTTTGTAACAAAATTGTCTCCTAAAAAAAAAAATTGTACCTAGAACTAGATGTTGATTCACCTGGGACATCTAAGGGTACCTTACTACCTCTGTTAGCCACAAGTTCACACTCTTTTTAACATGGGACCAGGTAGTCCTGGATCTTCAGGCCAGCAAAAGCACCCCTTCGATATCTTCCCTCCAATATTGCAGATGCTCCAAAATACAGTGTTGCATAGGCTTGTGTGTCATGTCCATAATCCTGCCCACATTTCCACCGGCCAGACTCCTGGGAATTGATGTAAGGGAGAAGGATCTCAGGCCTCTCATTACTGTCTCCATGTCTCCACCTGAGCTAAAGCTCAGTGTTTCACTTTGATTCCAAACTGAGCAACAATTAATTATTAAATCTCAAGCATTTCTGTTGAATGGCAGCTGTTCAGTTTGTTCTAACTTTGAGCTACGAGTACAAGAACCATTATTACAAATAAGAGATTTTAAGAAAAACCTCTCTCTGTAAGATTTATATTCAGCTTCAGCATGTTTCTAATTTGATCATTTTCTCTTTTTCCCTTCTTTTCTTCCTTTTCTTTCCTGTGAAAAAATCCAGGCGTTTACACTGGTTATGATAAAACTGTACTTTTACAGTGACATTGCATTGCCTCTACAGAGAAGGGCTGTTAACAGCTACTACTTCTCTGGGGTTAGAAAGAAGTGAAGAAGCTGCTTCTAATCTACTAAGACTTCACTGTCACTGCTTAGCCGATCTGTGGAGGTACAATACATGCTGGTTTCCCTTCCCAGGAGATCACATATGTCATCCAAATACATTGCCTCTGATCTATAGCAAGAATTATGATTAATCAGCTGCATTAGAGTGACACAGTGGTTGTGTAACTTTATCTCAACAGAGTAATGTTTCCTACATATATGCACCAATAACTGTTGCTAGTTTTCTCCCGTTTACTTAGGGAAAAAGCTCCAAAACACCAAAAGCCTCAAAGTTTTTTTGCACAACTCAGTTTCACAAAAGTATTGGCCCTAAAAGTATGCAAGTAAGCACAAAAAGATCATTTGAATGGCTAGGAAAAGTAATCAGACCTGTCAAGTCGAAAAATGTAGGACAAATGGATCAAATCACACAAAATTCTGTTTTAAAAGTTACTCCATGTACTGAATAAAAACTGAGTCATCAAGTCACTTAGACCTTAGTCCGGACAAGAGTTTGAGGACTAAGACAAATAGATGGATCAGAAGTGCTCTTCACAGCTGACTCTTGTCTGTTATACAGCATAACAAGGTGATCCTGCCAACAGCTTCCCTCCTCCGCCACTTGAAAAGGAGCTTGTTCATTCAGGGTATGTGAGCAGAGGTCACTCAATAGGATCTGACATGTCCTACGTGCATTATGCCCCTGCAGAAGGTTTAGAATTACTTGCTACAACCCACATGCACTAAATCTGTGCGTCAAAGCAAAAGATAACGTATTTTCACATGCCATACACACTCCATTTTCCTTGACGTTCCAATTGCTACGTGCCAGTGAAAATCAGTTCATTTATTACAGAAGATAAATATTAGCATGGGTTATATAACCTTAGCAGTCATTATTAAAAGAAGGAACCTTAATGTCTCCCAGATCCTCTAGCTGAAGAATGTCTAAAGTACCTACCAAAGTCATAGAAAGTTGCCAGTCTTCCAGCAGGCATTTATCATTCTCATTAAACAATCCTCTCTGAAGCCAGATGGTCCTTTCCAGAATGCAAAACACAAAAGGAACAACCAAAGTAATGGACTGTACCCAGCAAACAAACAAGCTATGTTTCATAGCTCTTGAGGGTGCAAATTTCTCCTGTTAGAAAGAAATATGTCTCTTTCTGTGACCACATGAGTTTTAATCTAAATAGGACACCCTTGACCATATTTCTCAGCAGTGAGTGTGGTGCTTTGTAACTATTCAGGATTCTCCTGCAGAGAGACACACAGAGAGAAGAGTCTGGGACTGAGACTACTTTCAGTTAGGGGTTTCTAAACAAACAAAAAAAAATCTTGTGGCCCTACTGTACCTCACAGAAGTCAGTAATGAGCATTTCACCTCTGTGAAGAACTTTG
>NW_008616802.1:5329-25975 GCF_000691845.1 Merops nubicus | reverse complement strand
GCAGGACTTTGTTATAGTAATGAGGGGAGACTGCATTGTCTCTTACATCTGCCTTTCTCTAGGTTTTCATTAAAGATGGTCTGTCCTATGCTGGTTAGTATGTAGTCATTACTTTCCTTTTTATCTCATTGTCTCTTTGCATCTCTTCTCTTTATTGATAATTACAGAGAAACCCAGGACAAACCAAAGGGCTTCCAGGCAACAGTACAGGAACACATACAGAAGATCCTGCTCCCTAATGAAGACCCAAGTAGAAGACACCAGCCTACATTAAGCTTTCTAATTCTTTGTTCATATGGCACTCCTTTAATTTTTTCATCTTCTGTTAATTCCACCAGTCCTTTCTTCATTTCAGTTCCTCAAAATCGTCTTTGCATCGTGTAAAAGTAAATGACATTTCTTCAAATGAACAGTGCCATCTAAAACTTATCTTCTAATTTATACAAAGAATCTAGTAATGTCCCCTAAGTGAAAAGTCAATGACTCATGCCTTTGTTTCCTGTTATGGATGAAATATAGCCTGATGTGTAGTACTATGGAGGGTGGTTATATTAGCGATACCGAAAAGAATGAAGTCAGAAAAAAAGAACAGGTTATAGCAGCCATTTCTGACTTGAAATACCTTCTTTTCTATTTTGGATAGTCAAGTATTCCTGGCTTTGGATATGCCAGCAGTGAAATCCAGATGTACAGTACTCTTTGTCTATGAGATGACACTTAGCAATGCTGTATCACAAAAAAAAAAACCAAAACAAAACAAAAAAATAATTAAATGAGTAAGAAAAGGGGCAACTTTGGATACTTACATAAAACACTAAATGAAAGAAAGAAAAATCAGCCCAGAACTGCTAAAGAATTTGAAAGTTATTGCTTAAATATTGTTGCACCTTCTCACATCCATCTTCTTATTCCATCACTTAGCAAACACAATGTTGTGTATACGTCTCAGGGTACGAGAAAGTTCATTCTCTTTTTCATTCTACTTTTTTTTTTTGCTGTTGATGCTCAGAAACTTCCACAGAGCAAAGAAAAGAGCTAAGAAATTCAAACTTTGGGAGATTTAGAGAAATCTTTTAGAGAAAAAGATTTTTTCTCTTCTCTTTTAGAGAAAAAGATTTTTTCTCTTCTTTTTTAGAGAAAAAGGTGTAAGATGCAAAAGACAAAGAGTGACAGCCTAGATGTGCTTCATATCATTGCATTAAACAACACTGTAAAAATTCAGAAAATTGGAAGAATCAACAATAAAAAAAACTCAAAATGCACAAATTCAAGGAAAAAAATAAAATAAGCTTTTTCATTAAAAAAGGAATCTTAATGATCTGAGAATTCTAGGGGGGAAAAGCATACCAAGAAGGGTTAAGGAACTTTTAAAAAAGTAAAATATATATATAGAAAGTAAAATCTATTTAGAGAATGTCTGAATGAACAGTGGACATAATGTGACACTGGAAGAAAGGAGAATATTAAAAAAAATAGCTTTGAGTTGCTCCGACAACAATAAAAAGGAGACTGATAGTAGCAATATCTGCTCTGCTCTTGTGAGTGACTGAGGGCCCTTGGCTGGTTCTTATCCATTCACTCAGGTGTCCAGCAAGGACTTGCTATCCCCCGTTAACTTTTCAAGAGAATCATTTTCTCATAAATAAAGCACAAAAGAAAAGAGATTACAGAAAAATGAGGCAATTGATCCAGAAAAACAAATAAAAACATAACGTAAAAGGAGTATTCCAAAACCAAGAAGTCTATAGACATCCTCAACGCTTTTGAAAAATATTGTATTAGGAGCCCAGATAAAATATGCGTCATAATTCAAAAAGAAAACAAAGCAATCTAATAATCCCCCTGCATGGCTCAGTGGGAAAGTTAAGGAGGCTGTCACAGGAAAAAGGTCAGCAGTTAAAAAATGGAAAGCTTGCTCAAATAAGAAGAGGTCAGAAGTAAACCAGGTCATTTGAAGGGTTAGAAGGACTGCGAAGCATGCTTTGCACAGGGTAGGGTTTTTTTACTGATAGCCACAAGTTCATTAAATACTTCAAAAGCAGGTAGCAGGTGAGCTAATCAATGGGACTCCTTGATAAAAATATGAAAAAGGAACTCAAGGATGGTTAATCCACAGTGGAAAAGCTCAATGAACTCTTTGCATCTATTTTACTATGCAGGGGAAATACCCACATCCAACTCTTTCTGCAGTATGTAAGTTAGGGAGGCTTGACAGGATACAGATAAACACACAGGGTGTTTTAAACCCTAAAGGCAATTCACAAGTTACCAGGACTGGATGACGTTTACCTGGGAGAACTGAAGAAACTGAAATTGAAGACCTGCAGCTGGTACATGTCAAACACACCACATCTAGGCTACCCTGTGCTGTGTGAGTGGTGGGTTGTCAGGGTGACTTGTCTACAGAAAAGGGTCAAGCAGTTTCTGGGAAGCACAGACTGCCAAGCCTGACTTCAAGCTTTAGTGTGACATTAGATTCTGTCATACAGAGAAAGGTCACAGAGCAAGTGAATCAACACAGCCTGTTGGGAAAGGGTCAGGATGGTACCTGTAGAGGGAATTCCTGCCTTTGTTCAATGATGGTGTCTGTAGGCTGATGTAGGAGATTCAATGAACATCATAGATTTTGTTCCCCAGAAAGACTTTTGGAAGGCTCTTCACCAAAGGCCATCAAAGAAGCACTGTTAGAAGGTTGGAGGATAAGCCCTATTTTGAACTGGAAGATGTCTAGAGGATGGGAAACAGAGCTGATGAAACTTCACAGGGTTCAAAGGTCATCTTGCAGAGTGGAGAAATATAAGGAAATGCATCCTTCAAGGATCAGCTCTGGGACCAGAAAACAATACACATCCTCAGAAAGGGCTCTGAGAACAAAACACAAAGCTTTTTGTTGCCACCGTATAACACCTTGGCATACCTCTATCTTGATTACTATGCATGGTTCTTATCTCCACACCCCCAGAAGGATTGCAGAGATAGAGAAGATAGAAAGAAGAAAAATATGATAAGGATGGAGCTGTCTTATCTGGAAAGATTAAAAATATCTGTGCTCTTCAGTTTGGAGAGAAGACTCAGTGAATATCTGATTGAAAATCAAAAAACCAGTAAGTCAGTAGATTATTGGGAAGCAGAACTATCATTCAACAAATCCCACAATTTTAGAACTACGGGACTCTCACTGAAGCTGGAAGGAGGGTTGGTCTACAGCAGTTGAAAGGATGTAGTTCTTCATGTAGCCAGCAGTGAAGTTGTCTCCCTGGGAAGTTTTGGAAGCAGACAGGATCAACACATTCAAAACCAGATTAGGCATAAGAGCAAGCAGATTTTAACATGCTACTAATTGCAGCAGTGCACACTGGGGATGTACAGGGGAAGGAAAAGCATACTGCAGGTGACAGATGGGATTTCTCCTTGCACAGTTTCACTCTCTGTCAGTATCAGAGTCAGAAGCCTGTGCTAAATGGGCCACTGGTCTAACCCAGCAGGCTATTTCTGTTTTCCTTAAGAGATTAAATAATGTGGCATAAGCCCTTTCTTGAGGACATCTCTATAGCAATGCTTTATTAATTCTTTTCTTCTCTTCTGCTGATAACATCTATCAGTCTGGTGTAGAGCATCAGTAATCACCAAGATGTCAAAGAACCAATCTAGACTAGAGAGATGATTAATCAGGGTGGAAGATTCCTTGCCTTTTCCTATCTCTCCCAGTTTTCATCCCCCATCTACTATCCAGAACAGACATAATGTTCCTGGGAGAAGTTAAAATGTATGGAAGAATGAAGAGGTTTTTCATTCCTGTTTCATTCTTACATTTCATTCCTGTGTTTTCAATACACTGCCCATGGGGCTGAAATCAGAAGACTGATTTTGCCCAAAAAGGCTGAAATCAGGAAGGAAATTTTCAAGCATTTGTTTGTTTCTTGTTTGTTTGTTTTTCCAGTTTGCCTTGATTTCTGGCATAGCTATGATAGCGATGAAAATAACAAGGTACCTTCAGGATAATGCCGAATTCTTGCCTCTCAAATTTCCTTCCAGTCTCTGCAATGCCTATTGATGTTCACCTTCAATCTTCACAGGGTCCAGGTTCCTGTACCACTTTGGCTGTATTCAATGCATAAGCAGCTCAGGACAGAAAGCGTCTGGTTTTCTGTGTGAAAGGCATACTGATGCTTATTACATTCTTCATCTCAGCTAGGGAGAAGGAAAAAAGTCCCAGACAGCAGGGACCTGGACATGCACTTAGACACAGGCACACACTGATCAAAATGGAAATTAAAAAGTTCTGGGTTGAAAACCTGAGAAATACAGGTAGAAACATTTATTCATCTTGCAATCTATGTTTGACAAGTGGTTGCATGAATGTATGAAGTGTTGGCATGGTACACTCTCACGTGTTAGCCTATTTCAACAACAATATCAATTTGAACTCGCTGTTACACAGAATGGCCTTATTTCTTTTGGTCTGCAGTAGAAGATTGGATTTACAGTACAGTTTGCTTAATTCCCAGTAACTCTGAGTTTCCTCCTGCTTTACATATCTAGTCAGTAGAAGCAAGATGCAACGTGACCACTCAGGTGCTCCAATTTAGCAAGATTCATTTTGCTAAATCATCCCTATGCATGTGAACCACTGTCTATTTGTGCCTAGCAACATCTGGCAAACAAGCACTGATATATTATAATGTTTATCATGCCAGATGGCAATATGTCTTCAATGTCACCTGCAGGATGAAATAAAACCTTTTGTTATCACTATTTCTTACCCACCCACCCACTTCTCCCTTCCCTCCCTCTCTAGTAATCATAGGAAAGCTCAAATCTGTGCCTGCAGAGGATACGTGGTTAAATATTAAAATAAATGTAGGAAATGCCAACAGGTTGCTACACAACCCTATTTGCTAAGAGGTATGAACCATTTAATTGCTATGAATTTTATGGTAATTCAATGACATCCCATATTCACTTATAAGCACCACAATTTCTGCACAATTAAAAATTACTGGTAAACTATCATTCTGGACAGTGTTAATTGTGTGCTGCAAGGGACAAAAATACCCAAGGTCACACCTATTTGAATGCATGCACATGAAGTCAAAAGGAAGCATTTCCAGCTGCCATCCACGGAATATCAAGTGATTTCTTCTTCCACTTGGGATTCCCCATATGTTTCCTCCTGGAAGGAGGACAGTTTGAAGTCATTTTAATCTCCTGTTAATGGGGTTTACCTATCAGTCTGTTTTCTGGTAGCACTCCTTGTGATGGATTTGACCTGGGGCTTCAGAAAGAGTAGGGTGGAAAAAAATTTGAGCCATCCTCTTGTCTTGTTCATCAGCAAGGTTTTTCTGCTCATCTCCTTTTGTTGCCAAGTGAATATTCTATTATACTTTATAAAAAAAATCTTGGTTATCTTCAAGCACAGTGTGATTTATTGTGTACACTTTAGACCAGTTGGGATGAAAGCTTTTATGCATCAAACATATATTTTAAGCCTAAAGCATATTTATTTTCAAAAGCCAGTATTGGAAACCATCACACCTTGCAAGTCTTATAGCAGTTCATATTTTAAGTGTTTGCTCTTCACAAAAAAAATTAATATGCTGTGTTACAGTTGAAGTTTCCTATCTGTTAGCAAGCAAATTAAGATATTTGCCATTTATCAAATGACTCGGCTTCCACACGAAAAATGCAAAACTGAAATCCACCACCCTTTTAAGGTGGATTGTAGCTAACATTCATAGATGAAGAGGAAGATTAGCAGCATAGTTATCTTTGAATACACTTCCCAAGGCCTGAAACAGTAGCACAAAAATAGTGAAGCACTTCTGCTTCTTTTGGCATTTTTATTCAAGACGAGTAGTCATTTTCCTGCATGACACAGGACCAAAGAACTGCACAGCTGTGTATTTGATCCCCTAATTCCTGTTTAATTTCACTTACATTCTCACAAAATGAGTGTTGAAAATGAAAATGAAGTGGTGGTTAGGGGGCCAAACGCACAATTGTGCAATTCTTGATAACTAGTGCAGCTTCTTAATAGCGGTGGTAAATTAAGCATGACATCCAAGCAAATGAACCCTTCTTTTGAACATCTGGAGAAGGCCTTATGGCCATCAACCTGTGCATTTGGAAATCAGTACAAGTCCTGCCGTTGACTTTAGAGGTATGGGAACTGAACTTTGCCTCACAAAAGGAAGGTTGGAGTGGCTGTGAAGAGGTCTGTTTTCCACTTAGTTCAGTTCCTGAACTGAAATATCTAAGTCCAAAACTAAGGATTTAAACTAAATCAGGCCAAATTTCAGGAGGCCTTGATATCTATCTCTAAAATATTAGAGGAGGGCCCAGGAAATTTAAAAATTGGTTTCTATTTATAAAGGTTTCTACCTTCACCTGTAGATTGCCTAGTTTCGAACATCTAACCTTGGTAGTCTGACTTGCTTTCTCAAGTTCAGAGTTGCATCAAATTCAGCTTCAGATGGTGGAAGAATAGAGCTGCTTCTGGTAATCTCCAGTTTGCAGGTGAGAAATAAGATCAGCTGTATCTTTTTAAGATTCTATTTATTATAAGTACATATTGTTTTCTTATAAAAGGAGATATATGCTGAAGTTGTATCCATTAAACTGAAGACAGTAAAATTTACTGAAAGACCTGTTCTGTTTCTACAGTATGGTCCTTCTGAGCTTGCCTGATTGCAGCGGTGCCCAGAAGACAAAGTAAAGGACCGTGACCTTCTTGTACAGATACAGAAAATAGATTTGGTCCTCACTGAAAAGTCTCAAAAGACCATTAAGATTAGATTTCCAGAGCCCAAAAAAAAAAAAAAGAAAAAGAAAAAAAGTTATTTTGGCGACTACTAGAAGCAAATAAAACAGAGGAATGAAGACTGCAAGTGCAGTTTCCCCTGCTTTACAGAGACACTGAGGATAAGAGTCATTTCAGATTCATTTTCTCCCACCTTAGCTGGTCACAAACTAGGTATCTGAATCTAATGATTTTATATGCTCAGAAAGGTTGGCTGGTAGAGGCATACACTTCCGAGCATCATATAGATGCCATAGAGTTGGGTTAGAGGACTCACTGCCCATGAGTGACTGTCCAGGGAGAGGTCTTCCATTGTAGCAGTCCCAAGGCCACAAGCAGCTGAAATGCTACAGGGACTTGCCTCCCATGATCAAAGAGGAGATATACACAGAAAATGTATGTAGAGAAACTCACTTTAAACCACCCAAATGGTGACTGCTAGGTTGCAGGCAGCACTGAGATCTCTTCAACAGGGTTTAAGCTGTGGGTTGCACCCAAGATACTTAGCTGAAATCTTCCAGGATATAGTGTTATGAGCTGCTCTGAGGGCAGCGCAGATATACCCTGAGTCCAGTAAGTCCCTGCAGGATACTTCTTTGCATATCACATCATGTCAAAGCTCACAGAAAGCAATTTTTCTTTCAGTGCCTCCTTTTCAGCTGGGAAGCATTTGAAGGGAAACACTTGCCCCTTGAGCGCTCAAGTGTGTACTTTGTATTGCCAAAGAAAGGGCACTCCAATCGCTCTTCTGGGAAAGCACACCATATTTCACATCACCCCATGCACTTTCAAGGAGCTTTGCAGAAATGGCTTGTTCTGGGACATCTATGAAATATAATTAGGAAGAAAAATAAAGCAGCTTTCTTCTCATTCAGCTTGAGATAATCTACAGCTAGAAAAATACTTTTTTCTTTTTTCCTTGCCCGAAATGCTCTCTCTGCTGATAGGTCATCTTTGATAAAATACAGAAGTATTTTAATTTCCTAACTTCTAAAGCAAGCAATTATGGTGTTCAGGGACACAGTGTGGGTTTTGTACTGTTATTTTCTGAGCAAGGAATGCATCAGTGGTCTGTATCCACACACCAGCAGGCCTATTCCTCTAAGGGATCATCAGGCACGGGCTGGTATCTGCAGGGAGAGCAGCTGGTACAAAGGTGCTTATGCTACTGTTCAGTGCAATGGGTGGGGGGTGGGGGTGGTGTGCTAAAGCCAGAAAAGACCGTTGTCTGCTTGGGTGGCTCCAGTGTAGATCAGATATAGAGTGAAACAGTAGTGGATAAGGCAAGGTGAAGCTAGCTTTTTAGGAAGGAAGGCACAAGGGCAAGGAGTCTACTCACAGAATCCCATGTACATCACTAGGGAAGACTCCATGAGTTGTCTGGATGCCCCAGCCTCTGAAATTAATAAAATGGATAGTTTCTTGGCACGTCTTGAAGGAAAGAAAAAAAAGGAAAATGGGGACACGTGTGGCTATAATGTGAATGGAGATGACCACACTCACTGGCAGAAGCAGCTCAGGAAGGCAGTGAGAGAGCTCCTGCATGCTCCTGCAGCTCATGAACCACACCTGCATCAGGGTCGCTACACCATTCACCCCAACATGAGCAATGAGAAGGGCATGGACTGACAGACATTAACCAAAATCTCTCAGCCTGGAGCATAACTCAGAAGCATCAAACAGCATTTGCTAATCTGTATAAATTAGTATATGGTAGTTCAACCTTTGTTTATTAAGTTAGCAGAACACTAAACATGGTGGATATTTGAACTGCTAGATCTGCTGGTTGGATAATAGGGCCATTCAGAGTGACCTCCCCTTGCTGGGCATGCACACAATTCTGCATGGACTAGGATGTTTGCCCATCAGATCAAGCTTCCACTTGCAGAATTTCTGATTGTTAATCAGGTGCCTTTTGCAATATAAACTCAGAAAACAGTCAAATTTGGTTTAGAGAGTCTCAACAGGGAAAGATAAGATACTTTATACTTTGGTGAAAACTGAAAGTGAATCAAAATATTAATAGAAGATGTTTTCTTTGAGCTTTGTTTTCATCTCTAATTAATAATATCTATAGCAGCTCAAGATTTTCAGCTGTTCACTCAGTAATATTTCTACAGTGCTTGATACACCTGTTTTATATGAGGATTCACTTAGCATAACTTAATGACACCCCAATAAAATATAAGAAGGAATTGGTGGGGGTTTTTTTCCAACTGGTAATAACAGGGCACAGAAAGACTTTAGGAAAAAAGGTTGATCAAGAAATGCAAAGAAAGGTGAGTATTTCTTGGGCTAAATTAATTTTTTTTTTTTTTTTATTGTAGAATAGCTCATTTGGGCAGTGTTGGAAGAAATTAGGTCTTTCCACAGTGCTTTGCTTTGTTGTTTTTCCATCACTGTGAGCCACAGAGTGAAAAGCATGTATGTTTTGAGCCACCATAAGCAAACAGATTACAAGTATCACTTTTTCTCTGGTTACTTTCTGTAAACACTCGGAGATCCTTGGGAGGAAAATTTTGAGCACTTTGGCTGCTGCCAGGCTTTTTTCTGTATTTGTGCAGATCACAGCACAGTACAGGGGTCACAGGGGCTGAAGGACTCACTAGGACCATGTTGTCTGACCTCCTGTGCAAGGCTGGTCCCAGCCAAGAAGCCGTAATGAGAAATGACTATACCAAGGTGCTACGGGAGGGGAAAGTACCATGCCTCGTATTATCAGGGTTTGTGTTTATAGCTACTTAGTCTGTCTCCCTTCAGCCTTATTTACTTGTATGCAAAGAGGCCTCTCTCTTGAATTTCTCTGGAAAACCTTGTGAAGCTTTCTTTCACAAAACTTAGTCTGCATTTGTTATTCTTCCTCTGAACTGTCCCTATTTCTTCTGCATTGTCTTTGAAACATGGTGCTTGTAATAGACTGCTGTATTCCAGTTATAATCCAAACAGCACAAGGTAGAGCAAAATAATGATTCTGTTTCTCTTATATGGACATAACCATATTCCTCATTTCTCTTGTCACTGGCCTGAAATGCAGAATCTCATATCTATTACAACATTTCTTCCAGTTCAGATCAAAATGTAATTACTTTTCATAAGCAGTTTTAACCCTGCAGTATTGAAACCTCTGGAATTACCGAAATTGAGAAGTTGTGACCCTATATGTTATGGCATGCCTCAGACTCACAGTTATCACCCATTTGAAAAAAAGAAAGCTATTGCTCCCTGCTGCACACACAGCTCAGGGCAGCTCAAGGGAACCCTGGCAAGAAGGGCAAAAAGCAGCAGGGGAAAATGTTCCTCTGGCTTTCTAGGGGGTGTGATGGATAGAACGATATGAGTGAGAGGTTCATTACAGGTATGGAGAGTAGAAATAATCTTTTCCCTCATGTAGCATGCTACACGTACCCTGAAATTAAGAAAGCAGTATGTCTAAGAAGGAAGGGGAGGAGGGATATGTCCGTAACTTTTGAGCTGGTCTCAAAGAGACTGGATTGCTCTGTTCAAAGAAGAGAAAGAGGTGGAGTAAGAGGCGGGGTGAGGAGTCACTTCTGCAAATGCTTTCTCAGCCTGTATTGCTTTCTGGGAGTAATTTCTTTTCTCTCACCTGCAGTGGATATGTAGGTAACTAGCCTAACTTTATACTGACACGCCTAGGTGACAGTGACTTCGTCCTACCAGTCTACAGCATCTACCTGCAGGAATACCTAAAGTTCTAATCAGATGAAGAACATGGACATGTAGGACTTCTACTAGAGTTCAGTATAAAGAAAACGTATCTCACTTAAACAAGGAATGATATTATAAAAAGCATGTCTACATCAGCATGTGTTTGTGTTACTGTCCTGGTCTGGGTGTAAATAGAGCTGGTTCTGCTCTGTGATTTTACTTTTTAGCTAAAGTTCTTCTAATTAACTGCTCTGTCTGAGTTAGCAGCGTTTTCATAATCTGGCTGTAGCAGTGATAAGACTTCATGTTTAGAGTTCCTGCCAGGGATTGGTGTGCAGACCAAGGCCACTGCTAAGCTCGGATTCCACACGGAGAGGGGCAGAGAGTCTCCCCACCTGCAGGGAGGAGCAGACAGAATAACTGACCCCAAGATTCACCAGTGGGGTGTTCCATCCCACAGCCGTCATATCCACTAGAAGATGGAGGATCAGGAGGGGCAGCCCTTCCGTCACCCCTTCCATTCTTCTTCTCTTCCATCTGCTGCTGCTGGGCTGCTGGCTGCTTCCCCTGCAGTGGCCACATCTGAGGAGGACTTCATCCATCCTGCCTTTGATCTCAACTCCTGTGCTCCTGAACTGAGTTCCAGAATCCAGCTCCTGTGCCCAGTCGCTGTCTGTGACCGAGTCCAGCCTGGGACCCTCTCCCTGGGGTCTTCTCCCCAGCCGGGGGTGATGGTGACATATTGCCATCGGGGGAGCTGGGTTCGGAACTAACTTTGTATATTTATATATATTTGTACATAGCGTAATTTAGTATCATTATTACTATTATCACTAGTGGTAGTATTAAACCTGTTTTCTGTTCTTTTCTAATCAACAAGTCTCTCTCCCTCTCTCTCTATCCTTCCCTTTCCCTTTCAGGGGTGAGGGGAGGGGCAAGAGCATCTGTTAGGGTTCTGGGGGCTGCTCTGACCCCAAACCACGGCAGTTACCAAGGGCTTTGCTGTGGACCCCAGCAAGAAGAGGTCCTGGACCTTAAAATCAGACTAGTTAAATACGATGCTTATGCTCTGCTTTTCCAGGCCTCAGTCCTAATCACATTAGTATAAATTGGTAGCAGGCCTACTTATGTCATTACTAACAAATCAACATGCTTCAGCCCAATTTTACCTCCTCTTATTAATGTTCTGCCAGGATTATTGATAACAGTGGTGTACAAGCAAGGAAACTATCAAAAATATTCATTTCAAGCTCCACTGCAAGCAGAGTAAAATAATCAATATCCACTTATTTTTCTTTAAAAAAAATGGGAAAAAGAAAAAACTTGCTTTGAAACTATTGTTCTATATACTTAAAATGTAGTGTGAATATTTAGTAGAAAATAGTAAGCATGCAATTAAAGTAACCTGTATAAAAGAACATTGTGCAGATGAACAAAATCCATACTTAGTTTGTTTCCAATTTTTTTTACTTGTGTTTAGTTTTTCTTTTAACTTTTTTTTCCTCCATGGAATTTTATTCTGTCTGAAGACAGTTTCACTTCCATTTTTTGCTATTGGAATATTGTTCTCTGGTTTTGTCACAGATATCTTTGTAGATAAACAGGTACCTGAACAGAATGATTGAGCATTTTTATGCCTTACCATCCTTTCAGTTTGCACAAACATTTATTTCGTTTTTTTTTTTCCCCCTGGTATTGCCAAAATTAAATCTTGTTTCAATTTAAGTAAAAGTTCTCACAGCAAAACAATAATAAAGCTAAACTTAAGTTTGGAAAAAATCAGACAGACTATTTAGTCTCAAGTGTTACAATGTGTTTATTAGAGAATTGGTTTTATTTAATTGCTTAATATAATTTTCCAAAATTTCTTTAAAATAGCTTTATATCATCTAAAACAGACTAAGTCGTTGCTCTCCTTTATATAGACCATAAAATGTAGATTAATTTTGTGATTGGATGCTCAGATGGAGTTATTCCTTACTTACCACAGAAAACCAGATGTTTCATAGCCTCTGGGTAACTGTACACCATAAAAAGTCATTGAAAATTTTTTCCTTTAAAAAAAAATAACAAAACAGCAAACAATATAATTGGTTCCATGGTGTTCCCATTCTAAATACAGGAACCCATTCACCAAGAATAGCAAAATGTGACAACTCTGTATGAATTTGGAGTACATAATTATAGCTTCAATAGTAAAGGCCTTATTCCTTAGTGCTGTAAATATTTGCTTCTCTATAATTCAAATATATTATTCAGCCACTAGTGAGAATGCAAAACTTGCTTTCCAAGTTGATACTCTTGTTTTTTACTCTTGCTCAGTAAAAGTAAAATATTTTACTGGAAATGCCCAAAAGACAAACTGGAAATTAAGACAGTGGCAAGGCAATATTCTTTTAGAGTAGGTTTGTATGAACAGGTTCCTTTGGACAGTCACAGAATCATTTAGGTTGGAGAAGACCTTTAAGATCATTGAATCTTACCATTAAACTGATTCTACCAAGTCCACTGATAAATCATGTCCTTAAGCGCCCTATCTACACAACTTTAAAATGCATCCACAGATGGTGATTCAAACATTTTCCTGGGCAGCCTCTTCCAGTACTTGAGAACTCTTTCAGTGAAGAAATGTTTCCTAATGTACAGCCTAAACCTCCCATGGCACAGCTTGAGGCTATTTCCTCTCATCCTGTCACTTGTTACTTGGGAGAAGAGACCAGCACCAACCTCCTCTCAGGTAATTGTAGAGAGAGACAAGGTCTTCCCCGAGCCTCCTTTTCTTCAGACTAAACAACCCCAGTTCCCTCAGCTGCTCCTCATAAGACTTGTTCTCTAGGCCCTTCACCAGGTTTATTACCCTTCTCTGGACTGGCTCCAGCACCTCAATTTCTTTCTTGTATTGAGATGCCCAAAACTGAAGACAGAACTCCAGCTGTGGCCTCACCAGTGCTGAGTACAGAGGGATAATCCTTTCCCTAGTCCTGCTGACCACACTATTTCTGATACAAGTCAGGATGCTGCTGTCCTTCTTGAGTACCTGGGCACACTGCTGGCTCATCTTCAGCTGACTGTCAAACAGAGCCCTCAGGTCCCTTTCTGCTGGGCACCTTTCCAGCCACTCTTCCCCATCCTCTTTGGGCCTGGCCACCCAACCAGTGTTTTACCCAGCAGAGCATGCACCCATTTAAGCCTTGCACATACTTTTTTTTTTTTTTTTTTATGAGGATGCTGTAGGAAACAGTGATGAAGGCTTTACTGAAGTCTGGAGTCTGGGTAGATAACATCCATAGCCTTTCCCTCATCCACTAAGCAGGTCAACTTGTCTTAGAAGGTTAGTCAGGCAAGACCTACCTTTCATGAATCCATGCTGACTGGGCTTGATCACCTGGTTGTCCTGTATACCTTATATTGTAGTTGCCAAGCCACTCTCCATGATAGCTGAAAATTCCTGGCAGTCAGGTGAAGCCCAGGGTGACTGAGAGAAGGGAAAAATTACAACCATTTTTAAAAAGGGTATAAAGGAGGACCCTGGGAACTACTGAACTCTCAGCCTCACCTCTGTACCTGGAAAGATCATGGAACAGGTCTTCCTAGAAACTATACAAAACTACATGGAGGGCAGGGACATGATCTGGGACAGCCAGCATGACTTTACTAGTGACAAGTCCTGCCTTACCAACTGGAGTGACTACATCAGTGAACAACAGAACAGCGATGGATGTCATTTGTCTGTACTTCTCCAAGGTCTTTGACACATTCCCCTACAACATCCTTCTCTCTAAGTTAGAAAGATATGGATTTGATGGGTGGACTGCAGGGCAGTTGGCCTAGAGTACTTTTTGAGGTCACTTCCAACCCAAAGCATTTTATGATTCATGATTCTATATGGTGGATAATGGCACTCAAAATTATTTACTCCATAAACTTCCCTGGCACTGAGGTCAGACTGACAAGTCTGTAGTCTCCCAGATCCTCCTTTTGACTCTTCTTGTAGATGGGGTTCACATTTGCTAGCCTCCAGTCCACTGATGTCTCTCCAGCTAGCCAGGACTGCTGATAAATGACAGAAATTATGATAATTTTGGCTGTGAACTTGGTAGGTACAGTAGAAGTTGTCTGTGATGTGCTTATGGACATGTTTTTTTTTTCTGGCATTGTATAGCAGTTGCTTGAACCACCAAAGAGGAGAAAGGTGACTTTAATTTCTTACATCAGAAACATTTGTCTTGGAGAAAGAACAAATCACCGTAGAAAATTATTGCAAACCACTCCATATGCAGCAAATTCACATGTCACAGGCCAGGCTTTGCTCTTGATCTCTCTCCTGAATTACGACTCCTTATTCCTATTGCAGGTGAAATGTGCAGCCTAGAGGCAAAAAGGACAGTCCTGTGAGCCTGCACACCTGGCAGGGCAGTAGCAATGGGTAAGCCCCTTGAAAACAGAAGCTGTACTGAACAGGCAGGTGGTTGGATTCAGCAGGGAAATGAGACAACAGGTGGGAAGATGAGATAGGAAAGGAAATTAATGGGGAGAACAGTCTTGTTTTACGTGTTGGACCATAACCTCTGTGCATGCTTTGGCACTATCCCATTCAACCTCCAGGCATTTGTCACACTATCTGGTACTTGATAGAGGCTTTCAGTGCTGTGAGCTCTTGGACAGCCCTAAATAATGTCACAGGGTTGTACCCTGTCCCTTCCAGTAACACTCCATGTGCAGGGCTGGGAGTTTTCCTGGCACACCCACTGATTGTTTCATCATCACATATCCTCCATAGGAGGAGAGATGATCAGAAAAAGTGAGCTTGGGCAGGGAGGATAAAGTGCTCTGTTAGAAATTAATAAAATGGAAGCTTTTGTTCATTAGTGGAAAGCAGTTACCTGAAACATTAGAATGAAAATAGATTTGAATATTATTAGCCAGGGATAGCTTCTCTCCAAGGAAAAGTTCACTTAAACCTACTTTACATCAATTAAATATTGATACAAGCACTGCTTGGTTTTCACCTGGGTCAGAGATCTCAGAACACTCACTAGAGCTGGTTCTGCATTACTCCCCTTGACTTGAAGGTTGCTTCTCATTGATTCCTAGGGTTCTCCTTAGTGTCTGCAAGGCCACAGTGCCCAAAGCCCTGTCTGGGATTGGAGCTCCATTTGTTATGCAGCTGTTTAGAACAAATAAATAGTAGGATGACAGCCTTGACTCTAAAAGCTTTTAAGTTCAATCTAAACCCTGATGACTGGCAACATGCCGCTCCCTGTGCAGGCTCTCTATCGATTATAAGAGGGACTTTGTGCAGAGGCAGCAATTTTCTCCTCCACGACTGCAAAAATCAGAGCCAACTTGAGCAGAGGTTAACAGCAAAACAGAAATCAAGAGTGGAAGAGAAGGAAAACTAAAGTCATGGCAATAAGAAGAGGTGGCTGCATAGATAAGATGCGCACAGAAACTAAGTCCTGGGCAGATTGATGCCAATGGAGTGGTGCTGTGATATGCTTTACCCCACACAGCCAGCTGATAGCAAGGTCGAAACCAGGCACCAGAGCTTGTATTGGAGAGGATCTGAAGCAGTACTTTGTTGTCATTTGTGCTTACTTATTTATTCTCTTACAACTCACTGGAATGTGTGACTGACAGCAAAATGTGGCCTCCTGGATACAAATCAGCAAGTACCCGTATTTCAGAATTTGTTTTGCTAGAACCTTACAACAAGTCTAAATAGATCCTTCAGCCACAGCATCTCTCTCTTCACTTCTTCCATTTCTTTTATTTCCCGTAGCAAAGCCCCTGTTGAAACAGTAAAGAATTCCACACAAGGCAATGAAGATTCAATATACATTGCTTAGAGAGAATTATTTCCCTATAAATTGATTTCAAAAAAAGATCTTGGCATTTTGACCAAAACCACATCTTTTAAATTATCCCATATCCCTCCAAACACACACTCCTAAGCCCTTTTTTGTCCATACTAGAAAGACAGTCATATTTTGGCACAATTTAAAAGGCTTTGAGAATGATGGTGATTTAAAACAATGTATTCCCCAGGCAGACTGTGGACTTGAGCAGAAACAGCCGCAGAGTCCTGCAGGGACTTCACAACGTAGAATTGATTTAGCAGGGAAGTGTGTAGATTGAACAGTGATGGATGTTATAGAAAACTCTGTGATATGGAAGATAGATGGTCATTTGAAAAAGATCAAGGAAAAACACACTGAAAACCAGAAAAGCCTCCAGCTTTTTGCAAATTATGATCAGTATCAGGCACACTACAGACACAGACAGAAAAATGCATGGAAAAGCCATGCTCTGCAGTTTTGTCTCTCTTTGGAAGGACTGTCCCAGTGAGAAAAAGCTGTTGCTATAACAGATTTCATTAGACATTAACACAGCTATTTGAAAACTCCTCTTGCACAACATAGGGACATGCAGACAGTGCATTCACACACTGAAATATTGATAATCCCTTTAGTGCCAGATAAGGGGAAAATATGCAGCTAGCAGGCTCTGGCTTCTCCTGGACAGGGGCTGAGCCCCCCAGCCATGCTCCCAGCTCCCTTTCCTGCCTGCATTGGAGCGGGCACTGCAGACAAGGTGCATGGATGGTCACACCAGGACCAGGCATCTTCTCTGGCTGATGGTGGTCAGCAGAGAGGAGGAAGCACAATTACCTGCCCTGGTTGGCATCAGATGCTCAGTAAACACATCTCTTACTGTTTTCTTTTTTGCAAGAGGTTTATTTGTTGTGGAGGCTACAGATGAAAGTTATTCATCAGCCTTATTGTTAGCAAGCACTTTGGGCCTTTTTATGTTCTGCAAGCAGAAGATGGCATGATGAAAATATGTCTTCCAACATTCCCTGTCCTCTCATAAAAATATATTCCAAGACAAAATATTGTAAAAAACCAAGCACACTTTTTTGATAAATTCGTATCAGCTAAATAAAACTTCATCACATTGTAAACACCAGAGCTCATACTTTTTGTAAAGGCACTGACAGAAAATGTGTATATTTGTGCTTGCAAATTCAAGTTAAATTCAAAGGGCTCATTTTGAGACCCACTTCCAAATCTTTATTTTCAACATCTCATTAACATATTCTGTAAGCTTTTTAAATTATACAGGCGCCGCTATCAAAAAATTGCTAAAGGAGAGTCCAGAGAACCCCAACATACAAAAAAGATGCTTAATATCTACCATTTTAGTGTTAGTCAGAGCCTACATAGATCAAAAATATATTCTGGGACAGTATGATTATAAGCCTACACAAGTGAAGAATAAGAACCAAATGAAAGGGCAGGACTCGGAGCATCTGCATTTCTGTAGACTAAGTACACTCATAAAGGAAAACGCGTTGGGAGACACTAATGAGCTGTACACTATAGCAGTGCCAGAAGAGCTGGGACTGAAGACTGGCACTGGAATCCTAAAATTATAGCAATAAAAATTAACAGTTTTCTTCTTCAAAGTTTGTGCTGCTTTCCATCTGGTTCTTCATAATAGCAAAATTCTTCAGTTATTAAAATATTTAAATGAAGAAGCCTTCAAATATAGTGAAGCAAAAAACTTTGTCCGTGAAAAATTCATACAAGTGCAAAATTTGTAACAGGAGACTTTGAAATGTGATATATTTCTGTAAAGCCTTTAGAAGACATTGTGTGGGCAAACACAGGCTTCTCTCAGAACACATGAGCAAAAATAGAGCTAATTTTTGAAAGAGTTGCACATGTTTTCATGCAGGTTTTCTTCACATTATCAAACCACAGGAGTGGCTGAACATAATGTTAGCTTAAAAGAGTTCATGAAAGAAGATGGAACACTTTTTTTAAAAAGGAGCCATAAAGCAGGCTTTCAGCCTTGGAGCAATGTATCTCCAGGAGTTCAACTCAATGATCATGTTACTTGGCTCATTTGCTGATTGCCAATTTGCCTGATTTTTTCTTGATCTCCCTTTAAAAAAGAAAAAAAAAAAAGAAAAAAAAAAAAAAAGAAAGAAAAGAAAAGCAGGTAGCAGACTCATTTACCTGCCCTGTAACTACTAAACAACTGACTGATTTCAATCCCCTCATCTGAATTTACAAATACAGAAAAGCCTGTAAATGCCAATATATTCCTTTCTAGGGTCACTTTCCAGAAAAGTTCACTAACATATTTCATTCCCAAGAAGCACAAAGAGTTTCACAGGTTGTGAACAAAGATCATTTTGCCAGCTCATAAAATTGGTTTATGTGAGAAAATACAACAGCAGTTCTCTCCTATTTCAGAACCAAGGAATGCAAATCTTAATTAGACATAGGGATAATATCAGATAGTTACATAAAACTGAATAAAACCACATAAAGGATATAAAATCTCACACTTCAGGACGTTAGTCAAACATTAATGAATGGGTAGCACAAAAATACCCCTGGGGAGTAGGCAGTTTTTTTATTTCCCCCTTCATTTATCGCCTTTGAAAGGTAACTCATCTGAACAGGTGTAAATGAGTCCAGTGGGTCTAATGAGAGAAATGAAAAAGAGGATGGGATTTACAGTGAGGTTCACTAGTTTGGAAACAAAGCTTCATGAGAAAGAATAGCTGAATAATGCATTATCCTGACTGATAGCCATCCCTGATACTTTTCCACCAGCTCTTCACCCCACATCTTGTCCCCGACTACCAAGGTGAAGCAATTAGGCATGTCAGATCTCAACTACCTGCAACCTATTGCTAGCTCCCCAACAGGGATGAGCCTATTATGGACAAACAACAGCAACTTTCCCATTTGTATGGACCAGTATATTTTTAGCATCAATTCAGCTCACTGTTACAATGAGCAAAAGAGACGCAAGGTGTCTTCTCACTTTACCAAACCGTATGCATCAGTGAATTTTTTGTCTTCATCCCAGAGTATACTCTTTCCATGAAGAAAATAGGATGTGTTATATGAATTTTGGTGTCAGCTATGGTCTGCCTTCACTCCAGTGGTGGTTGTTTCTATGCAGAGATCACTCTTGCTGCAAAATCCTAATGACAAGGTACAGATTGCAGCCTCAGTAAAATGACACAAACTCAGCCCTACTACCCTCACTTGCAATTGATTCTGGTTACTTGTTTGCAACAAGAACTACCAGCATCCAGTCTCTGCTAGTATTTTACAGCAAGATAGCTCTGAATCCTTCAGAAACACCCCTCTCTATGCTGAATACAAAGCCTATGTGCACAAATCGAGCTGCCAATAAATTCAATGCAAATTGTACATAAGCCAGATTCTCAGCTGGTGTCGACTGGCACAGCTCCATGCATGTCGATTACAAGCAATATGATGTCTGTCTCTGCTGGTGGTGGGCCATGTGCTAATTTACAACAGGGTAGGACACATCACACTGGACAGTTCTTGCCAGGCTGAAGCAGAGCATGGTGAATTAACCGTTTGCACGGTTTGATGGTCAGGTCATCTTACCCAGGGTCACAGTGGCTGGGGTTTCCACCCAGGCTGGGTTCCCAGCTCTGCTGGAGAGGATCAAAATACCTCCCTAATTCTATTTGTTGTCCCATTATACAGAAGGATGTGGTGATTGGCTGTCAGCTTCTGTGGACATTGCTCCAGCGTGCACATTGCAGTGTTGTGTTTACAGAGTCAGCAGCAGCAAGGGTGTGGATAGCTCTGTAGTCTGCCTGGTATGGAGATACGGCATGCAGGGCTACAAACATTTTATGAGCTCACAACAATTATTTATTAGTTGATACACACAGCAGGCAGCCAGAGCTAACAGGCTACTAAGCTCAGCATGAGCACATTCGCTGCACATGATAGAGGCACCCCATGAATATCTCCTGTCCAGGCAGCCATCAGTCAGATGGGGAAGTGTCAACCTTCTTGTTGGAAATGACTGAACCTTGACCTTGCTAAGTTGCTCTCATTTTATTTGTTGGAGTTTCATACCATCACACATCAGTAGTTTTCTCTCAAGTACTTAATTTATGGCTCAACACTTTTACTTCCGTCTGCAAATGTACTTTTCTTTGCATGGCTTTGGATTAAGTTCCCTTAGAGGTCAACACCAATTTTTTTTTTTTTTTCCAGTAAAGCTGAGTTGAAATCAGAGAGCTCAGCTTCACAAACCCAGGTCTTGGGTCACAGACAGATAAAACCCTAGGCTGCATGATCCAACACCTCACATAAAAAAGTGCACTCACA
>NW_008616802.1:4282-5289 GCF_000691845.1 Merops nubicus | reverse complement strand
ACTCTTTCCTCCACAGCAGCACCAGTGCTTGGGCAGCAGAGCAGCAAGCCCAGAGATAGGATCAGATCCAGTTAAAAGCAATTATTTTTAATTCTACCTGGATGCAGCTGAGAGGCAGGCAGACCATATTCTTGGCCACACAAGTGTTGACAGCAGCACTGAGGAAGAAAAGGGAACAACCAGCTAAGGACAATGCAGAGGGAAAGCAATGCTGTAGCTTTCATCAGCAAGGTGATCTTCCACCTGACTCAACCAGTTATGAAACTACAGGCTGAGAACAACCCAGTCAAAAAGTCCAGTAACAAGTTAAATAAGGAAACATCTGTAGGAGATGTAAGTCCTCCTTCCCCTAGATGAAGTAGCGAACTGACCTCAAGTCTCTCAGTCCTAAAAAATCTGCCATGATATTGTAGTACTGATTAGAAGGATTAGAAGGTACACTTTTTCCTTTTTTGCTTTATTTTGAGAAAGGGTTTTGAACAAAGTTCTCCAGAAACATTAGTATAACTTTTCATAAAGGTTTCCCAAATTAGGGTAAGGCTTCTCATTTCAGATGAAATCAAATTACAATATTTCATTGAATTTTAAAAGTTATTATTTAGACAAGTTTAAAAAAAAAAAAAAAAAAAAAGTTGCTATTAGAAACAAAAGTTCCTTTACCATTTAGCAGCCAAACTAAGAAATCAGCTCTTCATGGAGTCCTATCCTGCAGTACTGCTTCACTATGTATTTTATAGAAAACATTTCCTATGGTTTGCACTGTTCTCTATTTTCTCAGTGATGTCCCCCAAAGGACAGTCTTAAGGAATTGCATGACCTCTAGTGTCCCTGACACTTTCAGAAAGGATCTGCTGATGATACTGACTGAAACAGAAGATGCAAAAGAAAACAGACAACTTCTACAATTTGAGGTTATTTCAGAGCACAAGTTTAAGAGCACCTTTCCATAAAAATATAAGGACGCTCTGGTTTTCCATATCAATATCTTCTCCTGGGGGTACTAGTAG